>NC_136059.1:966575052-966830671 GCF_964261635.1 Lissotriton helveticus
ATTGCAGCAAGCTGCATAGTCAAGCCCTTAGCAAAAATCTTTGCATCAGGAAAGATAAGCAAAATATGTCTCTTTGGCCCAATCTCCCCTGGCAGCTTATCTTTTTCAACAAATATTGTTATCCTATTCATTCTCCAAGTATCCAAAACTTTACCAGCGTTGTATGTTTCCTGGATTACCTTGAGTAGCGGTGGAATTACAACATCCTTAAATTCAAGAGATATTTCATCAATGCTTGCCACCTTTCCTGGAGGAAGGGTAGTAATAGCCAACTCTTACTCCCCAGCCATTATATCTCTATTCAGCAATTCTACCTGGGATTCTTCTATTACTGGCAGCTTGCCCCCAGTTACATATGCCATTACTTCCCCCATGTTAGGCCTCAAGGATTGATTGTATAATTTTTTAGAGAAAATTGAAAATTCATTGGTAATTTCCTGAGGAAGCGTATGAGCTATACCATCATTACTTTTAATGCTCTGTATCCAGTTTCTATCCTCCCTATCAGAAATCTTATGGGCCAATACTCTACCCTCCTGGTCACCGTATTCATACTGAAGGGCCTTATTTTGGCATAAATAGCGCAATAGTATACTTAAACTCGTATCCAATTTTGGGTAGTTTATTAATAAGATGACTAGGAAAAGCATGCTCACCCATGTGCCCTGTTTTAATTGCTGCAGCATTTAATATTTATAGCTGTATAATCTTCTGAGTCAGCCTTTGAGTGGTAATTTGGGTCTCCCTATTCTGTACATAAATAAATTGTGCAGTAATCCCCCTAACGTAAGCCATAAATCTGTCCCAAACTACCAACGGTGATGCCATCCCTAAAATGATCTCTAAAAAACACTTAAGGTGCTCCAGGTTCCAAATCAATCTTGTAAGTGTAACTGCCATGTGAAGGTAATACATCAGTACTAGATGGCTGCAATAACCTGAACTATAATACACTTTATTATATTGATAATAACAGCCAGTGAATTGTAAATCAAGTCTGTGGTCTGAATGATTTTCAGTATACATAGTTAATCAGCATTAACATAACAAATGCATATTATTATTGGCTCAAAGTAATATAGATAAGTCTGTAGAAGTTGAGAATGCATCTAACTCCTTTTGATAAACAGATGCATTAGAATTCATAGTCCTTCTTAGGATGACTCTAGGACTAAGGTTCAAATGAAAGTCTAATTTTTTGATCTTAGATGTTATCCTTCAGACTACTTCTCTGAATCCAACAAGTCTATGATAACTTCAGATCAAAGTGTGATTAGTTACAATTTCCTAGCCAGCCTCCAGCTGCAGAAACATAGGGGCTGATTAAGATGGCGGGCAGACTTTCGTCCACCCGCCACCCTAGCGGTGCTGGGACTGGCCACCAGACATGCGGCGGCCCAGCTCCACTGATTAGGATGTGACCGCTACCCTGGTGGTCCAATTCTGCATTTCCAACATTGCAGCGCGTGCTGCTTACAGCAGCACCCGCCGCAATGGTGAAAATGCATGTAGTGCATTCCCATGCACAACATGGCAGGCGCCGCGCGGTGCCTGCCACCTTGTGCATGGGAATGCAGGGGGGTACCATGGGTACCCCGCTCATCCCATAGGGGCCCGCAACGGGCCACCAAAGCATATCCCCGCCAGCCTCTCCATGGAAAGGCCTTTACAGACAGGCATCATAATATGGATGGTGGTGCCTTCCAAGCACCGCCACCATATTATGCCCCAGCTCCGCCCGGTCAGCAATTGTATTGACTGCCGACTGGCAGAAAAGCGGCAATGGACTTTCCGTCCGCCGTGATCCCCCCGCCATCCCCACCATAATAATATGGCAGGGGAGAATCAGGTGAAGATGGCGGGATGATCGCCACTCCGGTGCTGTCGATTTGCCCGCCATCATAATCACACCCTAAGTGTCTTGTTTGTCTACCAAAAAATGGTCTGAAACACAAGGAACTAATACTCTGTGGATCTAAGGTGGACTCAACCATTGAACATTTTGGGAGAGTCTTTTGACACTGAGACATGTAGTTGGTCCTGCCTCCACTTGTGTGATTCATGTTGAGCAAGCACTGGAGCTGTGATGCCTCACACCAAGCACCACCTCCACTTAGAATGTATTGCTGACCTCCTCTGTGCAGAAGACTCAAGCACTTCCAAGGCTCAGAGGGGCACGCCTCCATGGCCACTGAATATATATAGTTGAGCCCAGGACATGTATCATGACACTCTCATATTTGTTTGTGAATCAGCCCCCAAAACTTCCAAATCCTTGTTAATAGAAGTACAAAGAGGACAAAATTGATTCTTTTTATACTAATAGTATATGAATATTTCCTGAATATTCTCACTTCATTTCCATGTTAGCTGTTCTGTGGCCAATTCACAAAAGGATGTGAGTACGTAAAACAGTCCTACCGGAGTACAACTTATCTTTTTCAAAAATGCCTTTGTGAATAGGTCTCCTAGACTTTTCTCTTTATGAAGGTCTCTCACAAATAAATGCTGTACTAAACCCCAACCTTCTTTAAGCTCATATATACTTTGTGCATGATCACTGATGACCCTTGCCTAGTAATTTACTTCATTAGAAATTACAAACCTACGTGGTAAATCATAGTGAAGCTTGTTTTTTCTTTATTATTTGTAGTTCACCCAGTGTAATGGATTTACATTTTGTTTGATATATTTATTGAGAAAATGTCATGCCGTGTACGCGGATAACAAGAAGGACTGGGATTGAGGTGGATGAGAGTCAAACACGGGTGAGAAAGGCGGGCGAAAAGAAAAGATGGAAGCATGAAATAGGTCAAGATTGCTGGGTGAACCTTAAAATACAGTAAAGATAGGGTGAAGAGATAACATTTTCAATTTCTTTCAGATTTGTGGAACATGCGTCTCGTAGCAGAGTCATGTAGTGTTCCCCAGAATAGGCACTCTATTGCTGCATATTCCAATTTGTTGGCTGAGGAGGTGGGCACTGATATCATGGCATTCAGATTCATGACTCAGATTCATTATAAGGTTATCCAAAACAAAGAAACTCATTTGAAAATGGCATTATAAGGTATCATATGTTTCTCTATATATTTTGTCCTGAAGCTTTTTGGCCATTGTGCTGGTCTATAGGTCTGTTGACTTAGGTCTTAACAATTAATTTTCCCACAAGCACTGCTAAACAATCCTTCTTAAGATGAGCTCAATGGAGGAATATAGGATGAGATTCAAATGTGCTTTATTATCGTACTGATATTTACCTTTCTGGAGTTTAGTATTTAAAGGGCAGTGTAAAACCCGCCCAGATGTTCAACAGGAGTTTGCTGTTGATACAAAAAGTAAAAGAAGCATTAATAAGTCTCCCAATTATATTATGTTTCAGCGGCTGATTTTAGATACCACACAAAAGCAGAACCCCAAGCTAGGTAGCTCACCTCCTTTACTATAGTTGCAAATGACCAGTATAAACATGTCACTAGGAAACTGTAGAAGACAGAGGATTTTTCTGTGCTCCCCTTCCTCCATTACACCTGGATTCAAACCAAAGTCATCCATGTTTAGGGGAAGAGATGCTGTGTTTTCAAATACGGAGATTTCAAATTGTATGTGTTTGTACTTCCTCTGCTGTGAAAGGAATTTCTTCTATGTGTGCCCATGCATGGGAGAATCACAAATATCATCTCTTGAAGAGTCAACATCTTTGGCGCTCTCTAGCGATGGATGGTTTGACATATGCCCCAGGCACGCACATACCATTAGTGTCACCACTACATGACATCTGATGAAAACTGACATACACTAAACACATTCTAATTTAGACGTTGATGTTTTTTTTTCATTTCTTGAAGGTAAGAAAACATCTACAGGCTGACACTGTGACAGCTCCGAAAGAAATGGCAACAATAAACAAAAACTAGAAATTTGAACAAAATAAAATAGGCTTTCTATTTGCTCCTTGATTTCACGAGCTGCGTCCTGTCATGCCGGCCATTGAAGTTTAGAATTTCTCTGTATATTTTGCTGGAGTCAGGGGGCCTGGATAAAATCTTACCATCAAGTACTTTAATTTTATAGGTTCATCTTGTTATGTTATGTTATGTTAAAAATGCTTGTTACCGCGCACGCTCACCAATTGGTTTCATGGCGCTCAAAGACAAGTCAAGTGGGGGAAAGCGCTGGGGTGAAAGAGGCTAGTCGTAAGCAAGACAGAAGAGGTGGGTTTTCAGAAGTTTACGAAAGGTGATGTAGTCCGGAGCAAGGCGGATGGGGAGGGGAAGGGAGTTCAAAGTAGAGGGGGCGAGAAAGGAAAAACAGGCACCACCGTGTTTCTTGCGTTTGAACCTGGGGGTGATCAAAAGGTTTTGGGCAGATGACCTGAGGAGTCGTGACGGAACATGGGGATGGAGACTAAGAGAGATAAAAGCAGGAACAGGAGTGGACAGAGATTTGAAGACAGTACAACCCATTTTAAAAATGCAACGGTACGCTACCGGGAGCCAGTGAAGTCTTTCCAACAAAGGTGTGACGTGTTGGTATTTCGGCTGTTGGAAGACTAGTCTGGCAGCCTGGTTTTGTACCAGTTGGAGCCGGTGAAGGTGGTATGCAGGGATCCCCACGTACAGACAGTTGGCGTAATCGATACGTGAGGTGACCAAGGCCATAATAACTAGAATGAGAGCCTCCGGGGATAGGTACCTTCGGATTTTCCCGATTCTACGGAGGTGATAAAAGCAGGCCGAGGTAACCGCGTTAATTTGGGGCCTCATTGAAAGGTCGCGGGAGATGATGACACCAAGACTTTTCACAGTATTAACGGGACAAGGGGCGGGACCAAGGGCCGAGGGCCAAAAGTTGGGGCTCCAGGAGTTCGAGGGCCCATCGATCAGTACCAGCTCGGTCTTGCTGGGGTTGAGCTTCAGCTGGCTGAAGTTCATCCACTCATAGATGGTGAGCTTTATAGTTTGAAAGTTAGAGCAAGAAAGAGGGGAAGAGTCAATGGGAAAGATTAGTTGCAGATCATCTGCATAATTGAAAACGGTAACAGGAGAGTGACGAAGAGAGACAAGAAGAGGCTGCATATATAAATTGAATAAAAGAGGGGACAGAGCAGAACCCTGGGGGACACCACAGGAAAGTGAGATATGGGGGGCAGAGAAGGAGGACAGCTGGACCGATTGGGAGCGATGTTGGAGAAAAGACCCAATCCATGACAGGGCAAGGCCCTGGACGCCCGCATTTCTGACACGGTCGATCAAGATGTCGTGATCGACCGTGTCGAAAGCGGCCGAGAGATCTAACAATACCAGGGCCTGGGTCAAGTTCTTATCCGCCCCCTGTCTCAATACGTCCATAACCGCTACCACCACTGCCTCCGTAGAATGGGCCGGTCTGAAGCCTGCCTGCTGATCATCGAGAAAATGGGATCTCTCAATGAAAGCGCTAAGGCAGCGAGTGACGTAAGTCTCCAGTACCTTGCCCAAGTAGGGGAGAAGAGAGATGGGTCGGAAGTTCCCCAAAACAGTGGGGTCAGATCCAGGTTTTTTTAGGATAGGTACTACCACAGCTTTTTTGAAAGCATCGGGGACAGAGCCTGTAGCGAGGGAGAGATTGAGCAGGTCGAGGGGAGGGCCTGGACAAGCCATGAAAGTGTCTCTTAAAATTTGAGGAGGGCAGCAATCATGGGGGGAGCCAGAACTGACTGTCTGTAGAAGAGAAAAAAATCCATCTAAGGAAATGGGGGGAAATTCGTGCAAGCTACAAGGATTCGGCGGAGGAAGGGCACTGACATGGGAAAGGGAAGGGGGGGATATTATTTTTGATGATGGAAATCTTGTCAATAAAGAATGCATTGAGGGAGTCACACAAAGCCTGCGAAGGTTGGGGCTGAGCCGTGACACAGTCGGGGAGGGAGAGTTCAGCAACAATAGAAAAGATCTCCTTAGTTTTTGATGCAGAAGAGAGGATTTTTTGGGAGTAGTAAAAGGATTTACCCGAAATGATTGATTTTTTATAGGATTTTAGTAGGTCAGTGAAGATGATTTTAAATGCAGGGTCGTAATTTCGCCTCCAACGGCGCTCAGCTTGTCTAAGAGATAACTTATCTGCCTTGAGTTGTTCGGTGAACCAGCGCTGGGCGTCGTGTGGGCGTTTGGTTTTAATGGTTTTCACCGGGGCAACCACATTGCTGGCTCGAGACCGCCATTGATCCACTATGGTGGTTTGAAGGTTTAGATCAGAGTGGTCGTTGGGGAGAGTGGTGGCGAGGGTTGAGTGAAAGAGGGAAATATCAGCGCGTTTCCAATTACGTGCCGAGAAGTTAGATACTAGTGGGGGGTGAGTGGGTAGCGACAATTGCAACGAAAAAGAAATAAAGAAATGGTCTGACCAAGTGCAAGGGTAAACAAGGGGGGGAAAGATATCCAAATTAGTTGTCCATAACTGATTGAGGGTATGACCCTTGTTATGGGTAGCAGTGGAGATATGTTGGGAAAAGTTAAGACCAAGAAGTAGATTTGTGAATTCGGTTGATAAGGCAGTTTCATGGGGGTCTAGTGGCCAATAGTTAAAATCGCCTATGATCAAAATCCTGGCGGAGTTAATGGCCAACTGGGAAATAAGATCACCAAATGAGGAGGAGAAAGAAGGCATATTAGAGGGGGGACGGTAGACTAAGACACAGGTAAAAGAAATTTTAGGAGACATGAATTTTAGAATTAATAAGTCAGAATCTAATATGGGAGTAGTAGTAAAGGAGGTGAAATGTAGTTTGGAGCGAATGATGGCGGCAACACCACCACCCGGTCTACCAGAGGCCCTATTAGATTGAAGAATGTAGAACCCTGTAGGGATGGAAGCCAGGATATCTGGAAAAGAGTCCTCATGGAGCCAAGTTTCTGAAAGGAGCAGGATATCGATATTGTCGTTGTCTAGTAATTGAAATACTTCGAGCTGATGTTTAGGGAGTGAGCGGGTATTAAGGTAAACAATCGAGAGAGAACAAGCAGCTGGGGAGCTAGACCTGGTGGCAGTAGGGGCAGGGCTACAGTGGGGAAGGGGGGCAAGGATAAAAGCTGGGGGGGTATGAGAGGGGTGGGAAGACAGTATACCACAGGTCTGGGCGATAGTAGCCACGTGGGGGGCAAGAGGGGCAAAACAATGAAAAGAGAGAAGATCCTGGGAGGAGTAAAGAATGCGGCGGGCAGCATGCATGGCCCCGGGCCTCGATCGGCCGCGGACGGGCGCAGACGGGCTTGACTTATGCGCGACTTCGGCGCAAAGTCGGCGCTCCCGCTGCGCTCGTCCGCTGCGCTCACTCCAGGTCGCCATTTATGCCGTCCGCCGTGAGCCACTAGACCGCTCACCTGCACGGTGGAGAGGCAGGGCGGAAGTGGTGCAGAGCCGAGCAGGAAGTGTCGCTCGTAGGAAGGACCCTCCGCACAAACGGCACACAGCCGGGGCGGACCGGGGTCGAGAGCGAGATTGAAGAGGTAAGCAGGCTAATCAGTTAGCAAAGTTGAATATGCGGGCGCATTGGCAAGAGTAACATAACAAGTTTAAAAATTACACAAAATGCACAACACAGCTCGTAATCAGCTGGGTTGCTGGTTAAAAGTATCAGCGGCGCTGGAACACGCCCGTAGCCTGCCCGCCACAGTTGTCTGCCAGCGAAGCCAAACAGGAAGCAAGATATAGAAAAGCTTCTGCAGCCACTAGACCGCTCACCTGCACGGTGGAGAGGCAGGGCGGAAGTGGTGCAGAGCCGAGCAGGAAGTGTCGCTCGTAGGAAGGACCCTCCGCACAAACGGCACACAGCCGGGAAGGACCGGGGTCGAGAGCGAGATTGAAGAGGTAAGCAGGCTAATCAGTTAGCAAAGTTGAATATGCGGGCGCATTGGCAAGAGTAACACAAAAATTTTAAAAATTACACAAAATGCACAAAATGCACAACACAGCTCGTAATCAGCTGGGTTGCTGATTAAAAGTATCAGCGGCGCTGGAACACGCCCATAGCCTGCCCGCCACAGTTGTCTGCCAGCGAAGCCAAACAGGAAGCAAGATATAGAAAAGCTTCTGCAGCCACTAGACCGCTCACCGGCACGGTGGAGAGGCAGGGCGGAAGTGGTGCAGAGCCGAGCAGGAAGTGTCGCTCGTAGGAAGGACCCTCCGCACAAACGGCACACAGCCGGGGCGGACCGGGGTCGAGAGCGAGATTGAAGAGGTAAGCAGGCTAATCAGTTAGCAAAGTTGAATATGCGGGCGCATTGGCAAGAGTAACATAACAAGTTTAAAAATTACACAAAATGCACAAAATGCACAACACAGCTCGTAATCAGCTGGGTTGCTGGTTAAAAGTATCAGCGGCGCTGGAACACGCCCGTAGCCTGCCTGCCACAGTTGTCCTCTTTGATGTAAAGGTTGCTGCTTTTGTTTGCGTCTCTATCTTGTGGACCTCCAGAAAACGTGGGTGGCGGAAAGAGAAGGGAGAGGGTGTAGTAAGGGAAGGGACTTCATAGGTTTTGCTACACACCCTGCCCCCTGTAGGGGTCTACTATTAGATGCATATCAAGGCAATGACACTATCAATGTGGAAGTCATTCTTTACCATCTAAATGTGTGTAGCTGTGGTCTTTGTCACAGTCCTAGGTTCTTTTGAATGCTTTAAGATACACCTATATTATGCATGTATGTAGATATGCATGTGGTATTTCTATAGTGCAAATCTAGCCCAAGGAAAGCAAAGTGCTGTAAAGGGCCTATACTACCTAAAATCTGCTGCTCTTTTTTATTTTACTTAATGTGCCTTTCGTAGGTCAGATTCTTGTTTTTCTCAGTCAGTTTTTCTTGGGTCAACTTTTTGTTAAGCCCAGTGATTGTTTTTGGACATATTTGTATTTTGGTCAGTGAACCTTTATTAGGTTATGTATGTACTTTGGTCGGTGAGGCTTTACAAAGTCAACGTTTTGTTTTCCTTAGTGAGTCTTTCCTTGGACACAAAGTTTTATCCAGACATGGGCCCCCTAATTTGACATCAATCAATCAGGGAATTGTGAAGCATGCTACACACCCATGAGGGTATCTAGGTGCTGGGGAGGGGGGTGCAGCTCCGGGTCAGCCGAAGAGCCAGGTCTTGAGGCTCTTTCTGAAGGTGTGCAGAGTGGGGGGGGTGTCTGATGTTGATAGGGAGCTCGTTCCAGGTCTTTCCTGCGATGTAGGAGAAGGCTCTTCCACTCGTTCTCTCTCTGTGGATAGGAGGGGCAAGGTCAGCGGAATGGAGGTTTCTCTTGGGTACGTGGAAGGATATTCTTTCATTGAGATATTGGGGTCCAGTGTTGTCGAGGCATTTGTAGGCGTGGGTGAAATAGGAACTCAAGCTGCACATGTTAGATGAGGCCAAATAAGGCCATAGTGAACCTGGTCCATGGTTTTTTATGTTTCTGTTCTGTGGGTGTGGACAAAAGCTTGAGCTCAAATACACCAGTCGAGGTGTACTAAAATTGATTTGCATATGGCTGGTTCATCTCTGTAATGGTACAGTAAACAAGAAAAGAATGCAGTAGAAGGGTGTCCAAAAATGCCAGTCGGTATAATTAAGTCAAGCATTCCATCCATCTTCTTTTTTGTTTGCTCATTAAGAAATGTTAATGTCACACCCTCGGTGAGATTCAAATACGTTGACCTGGTCCAGAAGCTGCACATCACTCAGGAGGCACAATAAGCTCAAAATTGATCAAGACTTGTTTTTGTCGTTTTTCATCCTTTTCAGCTGTGGAGTTTACTAGTAGTTTCGGTTAAACATCCCCTTCCAGGGAGGGAATAGGAAAGATTTGCACACAACTTGTCCAATGACATAGTAAGTAAAAAGCAATGCAATGGAATGTTGCCAAAGCAATACCTATGGTTATAACTAATTAACATATTTATCCATCAGATATAGCTTTTGTTAAATCTTTCCTAGTTAACGCCCTAGAAGAAACAACTATGGCAGACATGCAGCTGGACCACATTGATGAGGCCCAATATAGCCAACAACTGTCCTGGGGTTGCATGTATTCCTGTTTCCTGAGACGTGGGCTAGCAGGTCATGCAGGGCTGCCCCTTCTGTTATTGGATGGTAATAGATTTGCAAATGTTTGGTCCCTTTCTGTAACAGCACAGTGAGCAGAATTATTATGAAAGAAAGTCTATTTAAAGCAATGTCAATGGTTAAGATTAATTAATTTTTCCACCTGAAGAGTTTTGGTGTCTGGCCTGCAAACCAATTGAAAAGGATCTCCATGTAAAATTGTCCACCCCTAAAGAACTACCATCAAGTACGCGATTCACTCAATAACTGCCTGTCCTTCTGACCAAATCGCACTATTATAGTTTCAGATTTACTAACAACCTATTATCCCGTAGTAAAGACAAAATAAAACATAATCGCTGCCTTTAAAATAATTAATACTTTCCATTCAAAACAAAGTGTGGTGCATGCATGAGAAGTGCATTTCATGGACACCATGCAAGGTTCATCATGTCCAGCATGCCTATACATACCTCAGGCTGTACCAAAGAGTGGAGCTTAACGCTGATCCTTCTGAAGGTGTTTTGCGCTTGTGAGAAACATTATTTCTCCACATGGGCTCTTAATGGAGAGACATCACTTCATCAGCTGCTCCATGCCTAATATTATCGCCATTATGTACCGGTAGCATTGAGAAATCCTTTGCATACAGCAAGGATTTTTTATCTGGGTTGCTACCATTAGTTAGTCCTGATGAAGACCCTAGTAAAGTTAAAATAGTGCGTTGAAATGTCAACAAATTGTCCTGTTGACTGCTATTCATTGTGAGGTGAAAAAAAAGCATTCAATAATGGATTCTTGTTGTGCTTACATAATTTCACCAAACAGTCAACAGTGTACTATTTGCTGGTTCTATATAGTTTATGCACATCAATAATCACTTCTGACCCTATTCACGTGCACTGCACCGCATTTTGAAGCACCTACTTTTTCTTGTTATTAACTTACTGCTGTCCTCAAAATAACAAGATTAAATTTGTACAAAATTACCTAAATGTATGTTTGTTTACTTTTTGTATTGTGCATTGGCAAAAGAGAAGAATAGGCTTAAAACTCGGTCTGAGGGAACCACTATATTGTCCCTGTCTAGATTCTCTACGCTGATTCCCAGGAATACAGAGTTGGCCCTTAATTGTTTTGGTACCATCCTGTGGAACAACATATTTTCAATCATCCATCCAAATGAACTATTGTGGCCAGTTCACCGGAAGCCATCTAATGGCAAACCTTGGGTTCCATATCCTCAACTTCATTCAACAAGCCTTATTCAATAATGCCCCTCAACAACCACTTTACACCTTCTCCAATTTATTAGTTTGGGTATTGTACAGAGCATGGTTTCTAGCTCATAAAGATATTAACACATTTTCAATGAGCACTGTAGTCATATCAACCAAACCTAAACAACCTTCACAGTGGCACCCGCAGATTCAAACACCTCTATCAACCACTTGGAATATTATGCAAGCAAAACAAATGAATAATGTGCACCTTTGGTTAATATATAGAATAGGTATAAAATTTCAAACACAGGTTTCTATCAGAGGTTGGTATTAATTTCAAGTACAGCCATCTTGGATTTCTGTTCATGCTCTGATCACAATCATGCTGTATTGTAACAATTCTTTGGAAGGCATCATTTAACTGTAAAGTACATTTTGTTGGAATGATGACCGTGTTGTTCCTCATTTACCAGGATAATGATCTTCTCTCTCATCACTATTGGTGGGCAACACCTGTCACTAATCTTGATACATCAATAACCTACAAAACTTGACTTGTTCATAACTCCAATGGCTAACTTCTCTCACCCATCAAATGTTCCCAAATTCCCCTCTACATCTGGTCACAAGCTGCTACCCATTCCTTTCATCAAGAGCTCCCCTGAATGTTCTTTCCACAAGAGCTACCCATTATGCCACTCCACAGGTACAGAAGATCTTGATGAAAACATGCTATCTGCAGCACATACACTAACTTGTTGACCTCAAAATTAGTGCAGGCAGTGCAGAATGCCACGCCTTACAAACATAGTGGTAACCACCACACATGCCGCCTTCAGTGTCTGTGTACAGTCACAAAACAGCATCACGAAGCAACCCTTGTCAGTAATACACAATAAAGTTCAACACAATGTACTTCTGAGTAACCATGAAGTGTCTACGTCTTACAGGATAACTGATGGACAAATACGATTTTATTAGTCCAGAAATGAATCTACGCTGGTCTTTATTCCCTGAGGTACTGTCTTGACTTTTGCATATACTGAGCTCTGACTTGGTCAAACAGCAAATCAAACTAATTGGCACACCATGACTATACCTGTTCATCTAATTGTTTAAAACTATCATGGTTTGATTATGGACGTAGAAAATGCCCTACATATCATGCCATATATTGTGTATGCCCTGAAGTTCACTAAAACAGCAAACAAAATGATATATTTGTATTCAAGCTGACAATCTGTTTGGTAGATATTTCAAGTTTCTGTTACATTCTTTCCAATCCATCAGGTCCTTGACTATCTTCGGATCTGTTATACACATCATTAATCACATCTTTTCAGTTATGCACCTTTCAGATAAATGTTTTATCCAGTCTAGTAACTTAGCCTTGGAGTTCTATTGGGCAGCCAATCTCTGGCCAGTCTGCATTGAGCCAACATTTAAGGCAAAATGTGCACCTCTCGTTTTAATTTTGCTACGTGTACTGAAAGAGAACACATGCACAACAAACAGGCATCTGGTGTGGATTCTAATTTAACATTATTTTTTAATCTTTCTACTACTGCATTGCAGAACGCGGATACCATTGTGCATGTCTTCATGTTAAGTGCAATAAAGTTTCACTATTACATGAGCATTTAGGACATTTTGGGGCCTAATCCCAAAGGCATCTAGGAGTATATAAAGTAATACTCCTCTAGCACTCTTTTACATACTCTAACATGCATTTGTAAATTGTCCCAAAACATCTAAATGGGAATTAAATGGAAATATTCAAGGACACTATAGATATACATTAAGTGCAAATAGAACGGACAGTGCCCTTCTTGCACTTACTTTAAAAGGGAGTTGGACCTTCCAGGGACTCATCTACAAAGGCATGTAATACTCCATAAAAGAGCACTCTTATAGTACTCCTTCCCATACTCATAAATGCATTTATGATTCTCCCCCCCTTTGTGTCTCTAAGTGTGTTTAACTTATGTAACATAGTTGGGGTATGTAGGTTCTGTCTGAAGTGTGTTAAAGTTGATCAGACATATCTGGCATCTGTAGTTAACCTACAAAACAATTATAGCGTGTTCTCTCAATTTTATAACGGAAAAGGCTTTCCAGGTCAAGTTTTTCCACTTTTGTTTTACTGACAATTCGCTATGGGAATATATTGCCTAATTGTCAAATATAATATGGAAATTATACCCCCTCCCTGGATCAGTGCATCCCTCCCTGTCGGAGTCTGTGATGTGGGTGGTCTTAGGTCCCTAGTACTCCAAGCAAGTCTGCAGTGCTACTCTGCATCAACTATAAACATTAACCAGCTCCTAGTCTGTATCTATCCTAGTCTTAAGTGTAATAATAATAATAATAATAACAATAATAATAATTTAAGATTTGTAAAGCATGACCTATCACCCATAAGGGTATCCAGACGCTGGGGGGTTTCAGGGAGATTAAGTGAGCTATTGCCCAGAGTCACATGATGCTGAGCTGCACTGCCTCCAGTGCTGGGGTTCAAACCACAAGCCCAGCACTCCGGAGTCAGCGGCACTGGCAGCTGCGCCACACGTCTCACATACATGTGCATCGGCATTCATCTATTTGTATGCGTCTTCTTTCTTTTGTAATTTTCATTAATTCCAGGAGCATGCACATTGTAGCTTGTGAAGTAAATGTAACACTGTTGCAGGTTTTCTTTTAAGGGGCCGATTCCGATTTCGGCCGGGAGGGCTCCGAACCATGTTCGGAGCCCTTCCGACCGAATTGCTCACTGCCGGACGGATTCCTTTCCGACGGAGCCATTCCGATAGGCTCGGTTGGAAAGGAATCCGACTCGGATTTCCGGATTGTGGACGACAGGCTCGGAGAGCCTGTCCGCTGTCCGGAAATCCCACAGTACTCCCCCGGTCGCCTCTTTACGACCGAGGGAGTACGATTGCAGCTTTTCACTGCCTTTTCGTGCCGGTCTGTCTGGCACGAAAAGGCAGTCGGAAGCTGTCTCTGGGGGCCCCCAGCAGGGCCCCCAAGGGTGTGAGGCCGCCAGATGGCAGCCTGGGGGCACAATGGTGCCCCTCCATTGATCCCTGCACCCACTGGCAGGCACCTTGGGGTGCCGGCCACAGGGTGCATGGATGAACTGCACCCCTGCTTTCCACATTGCATTGTAAAGTATACAGTGTACTAGCAGGGCTGTATCCGACGACAGCAGGTCGGTCGGTTACAGCTCCTGGCCGATTTCGGACAGACTCAGGTCCGACCGACATCGGAATAGGCCCCTAAATAGTATATTTACTAGTATCCTTATGTTCATGGAGGAGGGATTTCCACACTTCTTTTATAACAGTACACAAAGCAAGTCTCCCAGGGCCCTCAGCCCTCTTACTGATTACAAATCTATGCCCTGTTCCTGACCAAATCAAACCTCAGTGTACTGAGAGTTGTGATTTAAAACAGTATCCTTCACAATCTAAAACCTGCAGTCCACTGTCTTCATATTTTAGCTACATTTGTGCCTGATTCGTAAAACGTAACTTACACTTTTGAGTAATTGTAAATTAAATGAATGTATTTAAAATAGTTACACATATAAATAAATATATTGGAATGTTACAATTTTTAAAAATATTACATATTTATAATGTAATTATAAAATATGTTAATGCTCTGCAAGAATTTATGTAAAAATACATTTTCATTAAAATATAACAGAATAAATTTAATTAATTCTATATATCACTTTTAATAATTATTAAATCCATCAATCAAATCAATCATTTCATTTGTAAAGCGCACTACTCACCCGTGAGGGTCTCAAGGTGCTGGGGTGGGGAATGCTGCTACTGCTCGAAAAGCCAGGTCTTGAGGAGTTTTCTGAAGGTCAGCAGGTCTTGGGTCTGCCGTAGGTGGATGGGGAGGGTGTTCCAGGTCTTGGCGGCAAGGTGGGAGAACGATCTGCACCCGGAGGTCACTCTTCGGAAGCAGGGGACTGTGGCGCGGGCGAGGTTGGCGGAGCGGAGCAGGCGGGTGGGGGTGTAGAAGCTGAGTCGTCTGTTGAGGTACGTTGGTCCGGTGTTGTGGAGTGCCTTGTGTGTGTGTGGGTGAGGAGCTTGTAGGTTATCCTCTTGTTGACCGGGAGCCAGTGCAGGTCTCTCAGGTGGGGTGTGATGTGGCTGTGGTGAGGGATGCTGAGGATCAGGCGTGCAGAGGCGTTCTGGATGCGTTGGAGCCATCTCAGGAGTTTGGCCGAGGATCCTGCGGAGAGGGCGTTTCCGTAATCCACCCTGCTGCTGACGAGGGCCTGGGTGACCGTTCTTCTTGTTTCAGTGGGGATCCACTTGCAGATCCTGCAGAGCATGTGGAGGGTGTTGAAGCAGGAGGAGGAGACGGCGTTGACCTGTTTAGTCATGGAGAGGGTGGAGTCAAGGACGACCCCTAGGTTGTGTGCGTGGTCGGTGGGTGTTGGAGCGGTTCCCAGTGCGGACGGCCACCAGGAGTCATCCCAGTCCGAAGGGGTGGATCCGAGGATGAGGACCTCCGTCTTGTCCGAGTTCAGCTTCAGTCGGCTGTTCCTCATTCATTCAGCGACGGCCTTCAGTCCTTCGTGAAGATTGGTTTTGGCGGCGTGGGGGTCCTTGGTGAGGGAGAGGGTCAGCTGGGTGTCATCGGTGTAGGAGATGATGTTGAGGTCGTGCTGATGGGCGACGTGGGCGAGCAGTGCCATGTAAATGTTAAACGAAGTTGCGCTGAGGGATGAGCCCTGGGGTACGCCGCAGATGATCTCGTGGCTTCGGAGCGGAAAGGGGGAAGGCGGACGCTCTGTGTTTTGCCAGAGAGGAAGGAGGTGGTCCAGTCCAGGGCCTTCTCTTGGATCCCGGCGTTATGGAGGTGTGTTCGTAGTGTGTGGTGGCAGACCATGTCGAAGGCGGCTGACAGGTCCAGAAGGATGAGGGCTGCCGTTTCTCCATTTCGCAGGAGGGACTTGATGCCATCGGTGGTGGCGATGAGGGCAGTCTCGGTGTGGTGGTTGCTGCGGAACCTGGACTAGGAAGGGTCCAGGATGTTGTTCTCCTTGAGGTAGCGGGTCAGTTGTTTGTTGACGGTCTTCTCAATGACCTTTGCCGGGAACGGGAGCAGGGAGATGGGCCGGAAGTTCTTGAGGTCCTTGGGGTCCGCCTTGGGTTTCTTGAGTAAGGCGTTGATCTCGGCGTACTTCCAGCTCTCCGGGAAGGTTGCTGTCTCAAAGGATGTGTTGATGACTTTTCGGAGATGGGGTGCAATGGATGTGCTAGCTTTGTTGAAGATGTGCTGTGGGCATGGGTCTGACGGAGATCCAGAGTGGATTATGTTCATGATCTTGATGGTGTCATCGTCATTGATGTTGGTCCAGGAGAGCAGGCAGTTGGTGCGGATGGTGGTCGTGGGGGGGGGGGGGTCTCAGTGGTTGTCGGGGCAGTCGGGGCGTTGAAGCTGTTATGGATGTCTGCGATCTTGCGGTGGAAGAAGGTGGCCAGCGAGTCGCACAGGTCTTGCGAGGGTGGGACGTCGTTGGTGTTGGAGCTGGGGTTGGAGAGTTCCTTCACGATGTTGAAGAGCTCTTTGCTGTTGTGTGCGTTGTTGTCTAGGCGGTTTTTGAAGGAGGCCCTTTTGGCGGATCTGATGAGGTGATGGTGGCGTTCTTGTGGGCTGCGTGGCTGTCTGGTGTTCGTTCACGAGCCAAATCTTCTCCAGCTTTTGGCAGGTTTGCTTGGAGGCCCGGAGGTCTTCAGTGAACCAGCTGGCTTTCTTGTTCGTGTGACTGTTGGAGGGTTTCATCATCGGGGTGAGGGTGTTGGCGCAGTCATTGATCCACTGTCTGAGGTTGTGGGCGGCGGTGTCGGGGTCGGTGGGGTCAGCGGGTGGGCTCTGGGCGAGGGTGGTGGTAAGCTGATCTTCGGTGACTTTGCTCTATCAGCGCGAGGCATCTGTTGGGTGCAGTGGTGTGTGGTGGGTTTCTTGAAGGTGAAGTGGATACAGCAATGGTCGGTCCAGTGGAGTTTGGTGGTGTGGTTGAAGGAAACGTGGGGGCTTGCGGAGAAGATGGGGTCAAGCGTGTGACCAGCAGAGTGGGTGGGTGTTGTGACGAGTTGTCTGAGTCCGAGGTTGTCGGCGGTGCTGAGGGTGTCGTCGTTGTTGGTCGAGACTCTGAGACTGTTCCTTTGGATGATGGAGATTCCTCCTCCTGCTTCGTTGGTGCGGTCCCTGCGAGTGATCTTGTGGCCTTCCGGGATGGCTATGGCTATGTGGGGTGCCGAGGCGGCGTTCAGCCAGGTCTCCGTCAGGAAGGCGACGTCTGGGGAGGTTGAGTCGAGTAGGTCCCAGAGTTCAACGGCGTGTTTGCAGGCAGAGCGGGTGTTGAGAAGGATGCATCTGAGGTGGTAGGGTTTTTTCCTGCTCGTCAGCATGGTGGGACGGATGCTTGTGAAGCTGCAGTTCCGGCAGGTGAAAGCTCCTTGGGTGCGCTTCGGGGCAGCCAGGAAGCAGGTGTGTGATCGTCCGGTGTTGAGTGCGTGGAGGGTTCTGGCATTGTAGCGGTGTCAGGCGTCATGGCGTTCGAAGGGTCCAGGGGTCCTGGCGCTTGGGGCGGTTCAGGCGCGGATGGGCGCAGACGGACGTGCCTTAGGCGCACTTGCGGCGCGGCTGCTGCGCGGCCTCCATATGAGGGGATGTGGGAGGGAAGAGCAGCTGGAAGGCGGGAGCAGGGCGGTAAATGGGATTGCAGGGAGGCCGGGCCGCAGGGACGCAGCGGTGGGAAAAATGGGCGGGCCGCAGGAGAACTGGGCACGAAAGGAAAAACAAGTTTAGGCAAGAAAACAAGCACAGGCACAGGGGAATAAAAATAAGTCTGGGCAAGAAAGCAAGTACAGGCACAGACGAATAAAAACAAGTCTGGGCAAGAAAGCAAGTGCAGGCACAGGGGAATAAAAGCAAGTCTGGGAAAGAAAGCAAGTACAGGCACAGGGGAATAAAAACAAGTCTGGGCAAGAAAGCAAGTTAGGCACAGTGGAAAAATACAAGATTAGGCAAAAACAATGCAGGCAGAGCCGTGCAGCAGCGTGGGGATGACCTGCCTGAGAGCAGGGTCAGAGGTCGCATATTTAAATATTTGTTTCTTTACGGGAAATGAATTGTTTTGTAATAATAATTTGTATGTAATTTAATATATTTCCATTATTATAGTTTTAATTCAAAATTCAGTTATTAGTGCGGTAGCATTTCATTATTTTGTTCTGCATTTAAAATAAATATATAAGATAAATGAATATTAATGCTCAACATACAAATATTGTTAGTATCTATTTTGAGTTAAATAGGAGTACTTTAAATAGTTTAATTTTTTGTTACATAAAATATTTGTACTATTTTTTGTGATATGATAAACGTTATTATTTTGCCCTGTCCTGTACTAAAGGTAGATCTCTGCCCTAGTGGCATGAATTTCTGCCTCTGTGTGAAAAGTTAGTAGTTATAACTTTAAACTCATAAATTCTGTCTCAGGTGCCTAGATCGCCTGAACTGAGGGTGCGAAGGCATGCGTCTACACTTACATGTAATTCAACACTCTGAAATGGTAAATAGCAACAAAGTGTAGAGTTACACTCCAGTGTAGTAGTACTGAATTTACACATGTATATTACCTTTGTATCTTGGGCCCTACCTTTTTTAGTTTGTTTGCATAATTGTTTAGGCTGTAGCATTCACTGAATCAGGCGTATTTGATGCAAGCAGCCATGCAAGTAGGAAGATCTAATTGTGTAAGTCTTTTCTGATTCACGGTTTGATTCCCACATCAACATTATGAGTGCCGAGACAATAGTCTGTCACAAAAATGTTTTCAAAGTGATGGTCTATTTTTAATATTTGCAAGCAAAACTATCACTCTTGCTTGATATAAATGTGTCAATAAAATAAGTGAGAGCCTAAGTGCTGCATTCTGCTTTGTTATTGTTACAGCTATTTTGTATTTGTATAAGGCATAGCCTGCCATTTGTTATGTTATGTTGTATTGATTTGTGTAGCTCGTTGATTTGAATAGTCCACTAATCACCGGAGAGGGCATCCAAGCAATTGGGCAGGTGTATAGGTGTGTGATCCCCAAGGTGCTTATATGAAGACTCAGGTCTTCAGCTTGTTGTGGAACTCAGGAAGTGAGGAGCAGGCTCTGATGTGTTGAGGGGGGTCCTTCCACGTCTTAGGTGCGAGATTTATGTGCCTTTACTGTAGTCTGGCAGGTGCTTTGACTTTTAATACTGAAAGCCTCGTTTAGACTCCTGCACTAAAAAGCAAAACATGCTCTAATACAATTATCGCCTTTTTTTACAAACATACATATATAACTCACTAATTATATTATGAGACTCTACAAAGTAAATACGTGGGATGTCTGCCTAAACAGGAATAAGGCATTTGTACTGAAATTGCCAATAGTAATTAGAACCACCTACAAGTCGATAAGCAGCGGGTTGTCAGCAGTCCAACAAAGAGAAAACGACTTTCTAAGGAACTCTAGCAATGTCTGTGATCCCCTTGGCTGCCATGACCACTGTGGGTTTAGTGCATGGAGGTGACAGAGCAATAGAGGTCCTAGGGAGCTCTCTTTCTCTGTGGGTCATTGGTGTGCTGCAGATCTTGCACCTCCATGTATGGATCATGAGTGCACGCTCTCCTATAAGTGTCAGTATGTTCTTGAATGAGTACTCACCAGGAGCAGTCGCCTCCAGCTTGACAAGCGGGTGTACAAGCGTGGATCTGTGACACATGGTCTGGGAATGTCCTGAACGAACACATTTTTGCTCAACAATGATTATTAAATAAATGTATAGAATGCACTAATACCTGACATTTTTCCTAGAGCTAAATAAGTCAAGTTGTCTTTATTCCATCTTCCGAGGACAGATCATAAAAGATACACAACAATGAAAGAAAAACAAACAAATAGGATTCGTTACAGACACACGTATTTAAAAAGTGGCAACCACATATTAAAAATAGTACAAATACTGCGAAAGTCCATACCATGTAAGTTAAGAACTGCCACTTTTTTTTATGTATAAGCTCCTCATATTAATATACGATGAATAAAGTGACAGAGCATGAAGAGCTAATTTAACATCGAATAAAGTGACTGTACAATAAATCCAGTTCCGATTCCTAGAGGTACTATAAAATAGCAATTACTTTAAAATATTTAAAATTGATGTCGGCCTAATATATTTGAAAAACATGTCACGAACAATAATTTCTAAAATCGCTAAAGTGCTTTTTACATCTAACAGCATATTCCTTCACTTAACTAGAGTGCGCTTCAAAAAATTCCCAACTGCAAGACAATCGTTACAATCGTTAATTTGACTACAAATAAAGTGGTCATGCAATAAATCCAGTACCAGTTCCAGAGAGCTACTACCTGATGGCAGTTGATTAAAAATTATTCAAAGCTGACTCTAGCAAAAAACAATTAAGAATCATTATCAGAAACAATAATTACTAAACTCAGTAAAGTGCTTTTTACATCGAAACAGCATGCTCCTTCTTTTAGCTAGAGTACATTTCAGAAAGTTTGCAACTGCAAATCAAACATTACAATCGCTAAGTTGCTGTAAGTAGAAGAGAGCCGCTTTGCACATAGAAAATGTACATCTGCGCAATAACGGTAATAAAAACTTCCTAGTGTACGGGAGATAAAATTGACAGAAAAAACACAAAATGTAAGATAGTTTGATCTGATTTCTCATCACATGGGCAAGTGGCAACAGTGTTAGCGGAGTACTGACCTAAAGGACAACATATCACCCAACAGAAGGAGCCAGCCTGCATTTTGTCAACAAGTTTCTCTCATAAACATTGGTCACATATAAAAGATACGGGGCCATAAATGGAGTTGCTTGTATAAGGCAATAATCTCTAACTGAGGGTTAAGCCACTTCCATTAGTTCCCTAGAGGTTTGTTTATGCTTGATTAAACTGTTCCGGACCCACTTTAAGTCTTTTTTTGCAATTTCCTCTGGGTGCTCAGAAAATAAGGCACAGCCAAGTGCCAAAATACAAGTTTTAATATATTGAAGCAAAGTAATGGACAGACCTCAGGCACAATTTAAACAATCTACAGTTACCGCCCGATTAAAGTCTGCTTCTTGGTTAGACAACATTGAGCACCAGAGGGCTAAAGGGGCAGCACATATGGTGTCCTGGACATACTCAAGGCCTAGCTCCTTTTTTTTTTTTAAATTTTTTTTATTAACAGCAAGAGAAGTGGAAAAGAAAAATATATAAACAAAGACAAGACAGATCATATCATAACTTAAAAGGGAAGAGTCATCTTGAACATAATACATATAATATGGCAAAAGGGAGAAATATTACAAAGGACGCCAAAATAACATATTGAGTTATAAATCTGAAAAGGTTTAGTACTATAACATACTAAATAAAATTACCCCCAATTTTTTTACATTTACATAAAGATCAAACCCCTCTAAGCCTAGCCAGAGCCACCTCCATGTTATAAATTTTATTGACCAGGGCCCACAATTCCATTATGTGTGGGGGCTAAGGAGAGATCCAAGCACGAGCAATGGTCAATTTTGCACAGGATAATAAGATAGTTATTAAGGACTGTTGGGGAAGGAGGACATCATGTATATCTAATAATATTAGAGAAGACGAAAGAGAAGGTGATCTGGCCAATTTTAGTTTCAGAGCTCGATCAAAGGCAAGCCAAAAATCATTTAGAACGGGGTAGGAAAACAACATGTGCTCTATATTAGCACCTACCAGAGCACATTTAGGGCATTTCGTGCGATCGCTTGTTAGAGTATTTGCCGACCGTTTGAGGATCATTTCAGGGGTATAGTATAACATACAAGTCGTTTTGAATTGTTGCAGTCTTAGACTTGATGACTGCACCAAATTATTCAAATTTGAGAAGGAATGAGCGATCTGGTTGGAATTAATCGGAAGTCTCAATTTCAGGCTCCATTTCTCCGCCAATTTGGAGCAGTCATCAATCTTATATGAAACAAAGCAACTATACCCATCACTGATCAAAGATTTTATTTTGGATGAATATAAATAATTCCAAATATCCGAATCTACAACCTCTAAGATTTTCATCTTACGGATCAAAAAGTCATAAATTTGCATATATTTAAACCTCATTTCCTCAGTCAAGTTATATACATTTTTAAGTGCGACAAAATCTAGAAATCCCTGAGCACCGTAGAGATCCGCTAATGTAAGAATTACGAAAACAGGCCATGATTTTGCTTGACCATCATTAAAAATCCCAGGAAAACCCGGGTTTCCCCAGAACGGTAATTTAGGGTGAAAAAAAGAAGTTTTACAGAAAGATAAAATATTAAACCATATTTTCGCAATATCCCTTGCAGTCTTAAATCTGACCCTTTTAAAATAATTAGGGTCGTTCAGTCTTAGCAGAAACATTCTGGCGTCTGATTTTAACAAAATAGTATGATAGAAAAGTTGCATTTCTGGATTAAGCAAAGAGCGCAGACGACTAATAAAAGTAGCCCAAAAGTATAATTTGAAATCTGGAAAGTTGAGACCTCCTGTATCTAAAGAGCCTTTAAGTAGCTTTAGAGATCTACGTGCTTTCCTATAACCCCAGATGAAACTGCTAAACATTCCATCAAGCTTCTTAAAAAAAGACTTGTTTAAAGCCAACGGTATAGATCGAAAAAGATAGAGAAACTTTGGTAGTATTTTCATTTTTATCAGGTTAATTCTACTTATGATATTTAAGGGTAATTTATGCCATTTTTTAAGTAAGAGAGCTGTTGATTTCACTAAAGCATCGTAATTTACTGTAATGATATCACTAATTTTAGCAGAGATTTTGACCCCTAAATAATTGGCAGCTTGACAGATTCCAGAGACAGAGGCCGGTAGTTTATAGTTGGCCACTATTTGTGTCTTATTTATATTAAGCTTATAGCCTGAAACAGTGCTAAATCTATCCGCCTCAATGGTTATACCCGCCAGTGCTTCTATGACATTAGTGGAATATATAGCTATGTCGTCCGCATAAGCTGTAATTTTCGATGTATGCGGTCCAGATGTATATGGGATTATTCGTGCCTGAGATTGGAGAGCAGCTAAAAAGGGTTCCATTGAGAGGGCAAACAGTAGGGGTGATAACGGGCACCCCTGCCTGGTGCCCCGTGAGATAGAAAATATAGATGAAGACAGGCCAGCATAGCTTATACTGGCGGTAGGTCTATCATATAAGGCTCGTATCCACCTAACCAGTTGACCCTTAAATCCCAAAAAGGACATTACCAACCAGAGATAGTACCACACCACTCGGTCAAAAGCTTTTTCAGCATCTAATAAAATCATGCCGAGTGGGGTGGACTCTATCTCAGCCATGTCAAAAACAGTAATAGCTGTGTTAACATGGGTCATGGGTCCCTACCCAATACAAATCCATGCTGTTGTGGATTAACAATCTTTGGGATAAACGGAGCCAGTCTACTTGCCAAAATCTTGGCGAAAATCTTGGCGTCGGTGTTAATAAGTGAGATGGGTCTATAGGACCCACACTCATCTGCTGGTTTATCTTTCTTTAGGAAAAAACAAATTTTTGCTATATTCCATGATTTAGGAGCCTGCCCAGTAACCCCAATAGATTGGACCACCTGGCAAAAGAGGGGATTTAATTTGTCAATGCATATTTTATACAATTCAATTGGAAGAGTATCTTCCCCCGCAGCTTTACCTGATGGCAGAGATAATATGGCTTGCCTAATCTCGAGCAGAGTAATGTCTTCCGATAGTAGGTCCAATCCTTGGGTGTTATATTTATCCTTAATGTTATTGTGTAAATAATCTAAAATATCCAGTGAACTAGGTTGATGCTCGGGAGTGTATAGGGTTTTATAAAATTCAACAAATTGAGCCAAAATCTGCGCCGGCCGATTAAATTTGATATTGTTAGGGCCTCCAATACTCTTTATTAAGGTCTGAGCTCTGTCATCTGCCACTTTGTAGGCCAACATTTTCCCAATTTTATCCCCCCCTTCATATTGAGAGATTTTTAATTTGTATAATTTGGCACTACTTTTTTCAAAGAAAATTGTTTTTAAATTTGATCTATAAGTTCCGAGTGTCAATCCCAATTCGACCACATTAGAAGAGCCAGTTCGTAGAGCGTCAGCCAAGAGTAATTCTTGAGCTAAAATATTAGAAATCAGTTTAGCATTAGTGTTTTGTCGCTCTGAGTTCTGTTTGAAAATATATTGTTGGGTAAACCCCCTAATACTAGCCTTTAGAGCGTCCCAAACAATTATGTAGGATGCAGAATGAAGATTGATTTCTATAAACTCCATAAAATGTGATTTAAGCTGTGAAATATAATCTGAATCAGAAAATAAATAGCGGGGCAAGAGAAACTTCTGGGGGCTGTTCGAACTTGGGGATTATTAAATATCAGTAGTATTGGATTATGGTCCGAGGAGACCCATGGGCCGATCTCCATAGTGCTAGATTGTATAATGATATCCGTGGCCCAGGCCATATTGATGCGAGAACAGAGTTTGTGGGGCGCCGAATAATACGTATAGCCAGGTGTGTTTGGATGGATAGTACGCCATACATCTTTAACATTGTGAATCCGACTAAAATCAAGAATTGCAGGACGGACTTTATGCATACGCTGAGAGGCGCCCTGCCTCGTGGTGTCTAATTGATGGCTCATGGTACAATTAAAATCCCCCATAATAATAAGTTCCCCTTCCCACCCCAGAAGCTCTACATTCAATTGATCAAAAACAGAATCATCGTCAAAATTTGACCCCGTAGATGACACAAAGCAAATATTTACTATTCTCTAAAGATATTTGTGCAATGGCCCATCTGCCATTTTTATCAGTAGCAGCTTTATGTATTTAAATTCTAAATCGTTTATCCTAGCTGGCGGTCCTGGAAAGACAGTCACGGGCGTCCAAGATGGCGGAGGGAGGACGCCGTAGAGCAGCAGCCCGTCCAAGCTCTACCGACCCACCCCACCTGATGGATCTGTCACTGGAAAGAATGTGAGGACTGGTCATGATACGAGCGCCATAAACGCCGGACACGAAAGCTAAACACTGAACTTTTTATCTAGCTGTCCTGTGCGCTGTGCTTCCCACACCTGGATTGTATCGGCTTTGCTTCCCGTTTCCCGTTTCCCGTTTTCCGCGGATGTCATCAGGGCGGCCCGGAGCTTCAGAGGGACTGCGGGAGAACTTGCGACGTAACGAATGCTGTGGCCAGTGCTGCTTCAGCGCCCCCTCCAGCTCGTGCAGCTCGCGCGATACGCGATACCGCGTTTGGTCCGTGGTTCGGCGCGCGGCTTGTCTGGGATGAGAGCTCGGCTGATTCCTTCCCCGATGCGAGACGTGCGAAACGCCGAGCACTCAGAGCTGGTGCTCGGAGGGAGTATGGCTCCTAAAAATGCCCCAAGATCCACGCGAGCAACTAAAACAGCAGTTACAGAGTCTGGGGCAACTTCCACGGCGCCAAGCATATCCACTGTACCTGCTGTACCTGTATCTGCGCTCGCAGCTTCACTGGCTGGGGCTCCACCTGGGGCTATACCTGCTATTTCTAATAATGTCACTGCTTCTGCTATAACTCCTGCAGTGAATCCAGTGACCCCAGTAAAACCATCAGCTGGGGGTTCAGCATCAAACAGGCAAGGTCTTCGCCCCTCTACTTTTGCCATACCAGAAATAACTGACTCTGCTTCATTTAACACATGTAACACATTAAGTATTGTCAATAAAAAGGGCGACTTGGTCAGTACTGGGATTAACTCAAAGCCGCATGATAGGAATAACGTGAAATACATTGAAGCTGTTGACAATGCGGATGTCTCAATTAACGCAAGTATGGTTGCCATACTTAAAGGCTCTAAAGGCGCATCTTTGGAGTGTCCGGATGAGAGGAGTCTTACAGTGGATCAGGATGTAGAGGCTCCATCTAGTGAATCGGGTTGTTTGGAGAACTTGACGATTGGGGGTGGTGTAAATGCTTCTATCCCCCTAGATGGGGGGGTTGGGCCGTCTGAAGATCTAGAAAGGGACTGGTCGAATGAGGAATACGAGGAGACAGATGAGGCGCAGGAAGGAGAAATGGAATACTCTCTCACTGGTACTTCTTTGGATGTGGCAAAACATCAGGCTAGCCGAAAAGATAAAGCAAAATTGAGAATCAAAATGAAGACGAGGAGCAAGAAAGGGAAAGTGGGTTTGGCGGATAGCTTACTTGTTAACATCATTGCTCCTGCCCCCAAAAAGACTCTTCTCATTGATAAAAGCCCCTTGAGGAAATGGATGCAGGCTAAAGGGCTAGTCAAGAACATGACTTTACGGCTATCTGGTACTAGTCCACCAATACTTGAAACTGAGAAAAGCTGCTCTGGTCCTAGCTTGACCCCATCAGCCTCGGGGTATGATCTAGTGCCTTCACCTGAAGGCTCCAACTCGGTTCTCCCGAAGTCACCAGCAGCACCTCTAGACCCGACCTCAAAAACTACTACGGCCTCTGTTATCTCCTCGGATTTATCTGGCCATCCAGCCGGTCCATCGGTGTTGAGGTCCCCGGACTTAACAACATTAACTGGCCCAATTCAACCCCAACTTGACATCTTTGGAGAACAAAATTCTTTCTCTTCTCCTTTAGATATTATCTTGCAAACCCTAACTAATCACAGAGATGAAGCGCAAGAGCACTTTCTCCAACTCCGAGAGGACAATACTAAGCTACAAAGTTCACTATCGGAGATGGCTTCCAAACTAGGAGGGATCTCTCAGGACATTGAAGATCTCCAACAAAGGGTCGTTAACGTTGAAGAAGGATCCGTACGAATGGAATCCTCTTTGTCTCATCATGATGAACAGATGGGAAACATCACTTACAATGCAACTTTTACCACGCGATGCTTTTACATCGCAACTTTTACAACGCAAACCATTACAACTCATTGCGCTGGGGGGCGCTCTAGGATAGGGAATATATTTAATTTACTATCCGACACCTTCCCTACTATCCACGGGGACTGGAGTTGGAATAGTAAATTAAATAATTCACTATCCAGCGCCCCAAAGCACTATGCGTTGTAATGGTATGCGTTGTAAAACCCGCGATGTAAAAGCATGCGTGGTAAAAGCATGCGTTGTAATGTCGTACATCCGAACA
This sequence comes from Lissotriton helveticus, assembly GCF_964261635.1. Taxonomy (NCBI): domain Eukaryota; kingdom Metazoa; phylum Chordata; class Amphibia; order Caudata; family Salamandridae; genus Lissotriton; species Lissotriton helveticus. The sequence goes on from NC_136059.1 coordinate 966,602,572, forward strand.
GATAATTGCCCTACAACTTAAGGTGGAAGATTTAGAAGGCGATCCAATCTAAGACTCTTTGGCATTCCTGAGGGTTCAGAAGGATCAGATGCTAGGGCGTTCATAGTCAAGTTATTACAGAAAGCTTTTCCTGACCTAGCTGACTGGGATTTGGATTTCCAGGTTCAAAGAGCCCATCGTCTCCCCTTATTTCAGAGAAACAGGGAGGGTAAATTTCCTAGACCTTTTCTACTATGTTTTGGTAATTTTCTTCTAAGACAGGCTATCTCATTGAAAGCATGCCCTAATTCTCCTGTCGTTTTTGAGAATCTGTCTTTATTCGTACGCTCTGATTTGAGCAAAGCTACTATGGACAGGAGATGGAAGCTAAAGAAATTTATCGACCCTTTTAAATCCTTCGGAGCGCAAGTGTTCTTACAGGAACCAGCCCGTCTTAAAATTATCAAAGGAGGTCATACCTATCTCTTGTCCGACGAGAAGGAAGCCGAAAATGTGCTATCTAAGTTCGGCTAGGGGCTATGTCCGCAATTTTGGATGGAAAAAGTGGGGTGGTTAAGTGGCTCTTGGGCTGCTTCTCTCAGCGCTGCCTTATCAGCGGCCGCAGTTGCGTGGGGGGGTTTCCTTCGCTTGGAAGCGAGGGAGAGGGGTGTCGGGGGTGGGGGCAGCCTCTCCGAAGCTGGGTAGGTGTGGGTGGGATTCAAATGATAAAAGTAACAGCACGAGTGGGGTCCTTTGTTTATTGGATCAAGATGAAGGGAAGGAGTTGTTTCGGGTTCTTTTCTTTTCTTGTTTTTTGCAGAATGGTAAAATCGGGTTAATTTATGTGCCCAGATGTATAAAATAAAATGTCTAGCCTGGAATGTTTCGGCCTTAATAGTAAGAACAAAAGACGTCTAATTTCTGAAGAACTTAGACTTTATGACCCTCAGCTTGTCTTTTTATCAGAGACTCACATTGCCTATAAAGATAGGAAGCTATTAATTCACTTAGGTTATGATACTATAGTTTGTTCCACCCAACAAATATTAATCAGAGGAGTTGCTATACTCAAGGCCTAGCTCCAGATGTACGAAGTAATGCGGAGATGAGGGAGGGACGCCTAATAGCTGGTGGCAGAACCTATTCTCATCTATGTGCATAGCATGTACATCCCTGCAGCCCTAGATACACATTCCATATGTTAGAATCAGCAAGCATTTGAGTTAGGATGTCTCTAATATGGGAGTAATGTTTTTTTCCAATGGACATGGCAAGCGAGAAGGTAGTGCCTACTGCTTGCGTGTATCGAGTTATTCTATTTTTGGTGCGCACATGCCACGTGCAGCCTTTATCAATATCCAGGCCTAAATAGGGCAAAGAGCTGACGCTTTCTAGGGGTTTGTCCCCTATGTTTAATGATCGGGTTTTGGTGTCTTTTGGGCCACATATCATAGTGAATGTTTTCTTGAAGTATGGCTCCAGTCCCAGGTCTTTCATGAAACTAACGTAACTATCAAAGAGCTAAACGTATTCTAACATTACACAGAACTGACTGGCAAAGAAGAAAAGGATTACTGCCTAAAAGTAAAGATTTCTGAAATTACAGAAGATTGTCCATAGCACAGCGCACACGGGGAAGACTGTTCCAAAGATACTCGGCCTGGAAGGAGAATGCTCTGCCTCACTCTATTAAATTTCAGGAGGCTAAATGGATTGGCATTGGAAGAGTGCAAGCTTTTGCTAGGGCAGTAGCTCGCAAACTTGCTTTGTAGGTAACATAACATAACAACAACATAATGGGACCTGACTTGATGAATGGATTTGTGGACCAGGCATAGTGGCTCATCACTCGTTACTTTAAAGGAAGCCAGTGGAGTGCTTTCATGCTTTCCATTTCCTTTTTTCGAGAGGGCTGTGAAAGTGCGATCATGGCTGCTGCCGCCTGGATACGTTGAAGAGGTTTCAGGAGGTATTTGGGGAATCCTTAGAGAATGGTATTATTCTGAGGATACCTGGAAATCTCAAGATTGATAATAGCTCTATCAGTAGTCATGTATAACAAGGCAAGTAGGGAAGAATTTTAAGCAAGACGCTAAGTAATAAAAAAGCAAGAAAAGTAAATTTTATTAACATGGCTGGTAAGGTACAAGTCTTTGTGAATGTGAATCCCCAAGTTCCGCTCTGATGTTGAAACGGTTCACTGATGAAATATCGATGTAGAAAATATCGATATACAAAAATATTGATGCAAAAATATAAAATACAAAAATATCGACTCCCCATATTTAAACAGGTAAGTACAAGAATATTGAATACAAAATATTGAAGCAAAGAATATAGATGTACAACATGTCTACTTAAAAATATATATAACATAAAATAAATATATTAAATATTATTAAATATTATTACTATTATTAACTAAATAAATTACATTTAATATACATTTTAACTAAATATAACAAATAAACGTAATTAAAAAAATATAAACACACAAACATAAAAATGTATACATATACATATATTTACTTACATATAATTTATTAACTATTATCTTTATATATACATATATCAATAATTTAAAATTAAAAAATAACCATTTTATAATTAATTCAAACATTTAAGTATAAAAAACAAAATTAAAACATTCATTTTGCAATTCAATAAATACAAGAGTAGGGAAAGTGCAGGATAGTGGATGAGTAAAAATTTCTATTCCCACTCCAGTGAGTGCAACAGTAGGGAAAGAGCTGGATAGCGGATGAGTAAAACTTACTATTTCCACTCCAGTGAGTGCAACAGTAGGTAAAGTGCTGGATAGTGGAGGGGTAAAAATTATTATTCCCACTCCAGTGAGGGCAACAGTAGGGAAACATCTGGATAGCGGATGTGTAAAAATTACTATTCCCACTCCCGTGAGTGCAACAGTAGGGAAAGTGCTGGATAGCAGAGGGGTAAAAATTACTATTCCCACTCCAGTGAGTGCAACAGTAGGGAAAGTGTTTTATAGCAAAGGGGTAAAACGTACTATTCCCACTCCAGTGAGTGCAACAGTAGGGAAAGTGTTGGATAGCAAAGGGGCAAAAGTTACTATTCCCACTCCAGTGAGTGCAACAATAAGGAAAGTGTTGGATAGCAGAGACACAAAAATCAATAATAATAATTAAATAATTTAAAAAAAATCAACAATATAAAAAATAAATAAACAATATTTTTAAAATCGCAGATTAAATATATTAAACATTAACCTTAAATATATTAATTGCATACATCAAAAAGGTAGAACTATTATCTAAAATAAATAAATGTATAAACAAAATGGGGCCCATTAGGATGTCGGGCGGGTTGCCACCGCCATGTGGGCGGTGGATATCTGCCCAACATCCTTGCCCGCCCGCCACCCATTTCCCCCCGCCATATTACTATGGCGGTGGGGTCCGCAGCAGACGGAAACACCGTCCACCACTTTTCCGCCCCGGTCGCCTTGGGGCCGGGGCAGAAAAGGGTTTATATGGTGGCGGTGTCTATGAGACACCGAAGCCATATTAGGATGGGCTTTGGGAGATGCCTTTCCGTGGCGGCAATGCCGCCAAGGAAAGGTAGGCGGTCTTTACTTTGGGGGCCCCCTGTGGGCCCCCATGGTGAAGGCGAGGTGGGGGGTGCACATGGGGGGTACCTGTGGTACCCCCCTGCATTTGCATACACAATGCGGCAGGCACCGCGCGGTGCCTGCCGCTTTGTGTATGCAAATGCATGCCATGCATTTTTACCATTGCAGGGGGCGGTGCTTTCAGCACCGACCGCCTCAATGTTAAAAATGCGGGATGCGCCTGCCACTGTGGCGGGCGCATCCTAATTCCCCCCACGGACCTCCGCCCTTATGGCGGGCGGTCCCAATCCCTGGGAGGATGGCGGGCAGGCAAAGTCCGCCCGCCATCCTATTGACCCCCTATGCATTTAAAATAAGCAAATATTAACCAACATTTTTTTTAAACAATAATGTATTTATTTAATTACCTAGCCTATAATACCACGCCAATAAAAAAAACTTCAACATTTTCATTATAATGTATTTCCAAATTTAACATAATTATTAATCATTTGACAAATTATTATTAATAAAAATAATTAATAAACATGAATTGAATATGCATTCTTTAACACTATAATATTCACAACACACACCTAAAATGAAGTACACAAATACCATAATTAATTACTAATTAATTATGTTTAATTAATTAATATGTAATAATACATTCCTTCCCACCATTTTCACCTATAAACACCAAACCACACCTAGACTTTTTACACAATTAACATAATTAATTGCCAATTAATTAATTAAAATTAATTATTAATTAATCAATTAAAAAATAAATGACTTCCCACCATTTCCACCATTTTCACCTATAAACAGCAAAACACACATCAAAATATTTACATAATTAACATAATTAATTGCCAATAATTCAGTAAAATTAATTAACAACTGATTATTAAATCATCAATAAAAAAGTAAATTACTTCCCACCATTCCCACAATTTTCACCTATAAACAGCACATTGTACACATACAAATAATTACACAATTAATATACTTAATTGCCAATTAATTCAAATTATTACATAATTGATAACAAATGTATTTACACATTTAACATTATTACATCTCAATTCAACAATAATTAATAAATGAAAATTATTCTATAAGTTTTATATAATTAAATTACTTCCCACCCTATTCCCCTACAAACCCACAGCCCGCTACAGTACTAAAATCACAAAATTCAAATGAAAACACACGAATAACAACTCAAAACATTCAATAAAATGTATATAATTAAATTACTTCCCGCCCTATTCCCCTATAAACCCACAACCCACTACGGAACTAAAAACACAAAATTCAAACAAAAAATATTTAATAACTACTAAATATTTTACACATATAATACAACCACAAACAAATCTTATACAAAGAAATAAAGGCATCCCACTCATATAAAATATATACTAACATACATAACATTATTACAAAATCGATATTTTCAACATCTATATTTTTGCAAACGATATTAAACACTTCGATATTTTTTAAATCGATAGTGCTTACCCAAAGTCGATATTCTTCACCATCATATTTTGTTTGTCGATATTCTTGAGCCACAATATTTTTGCAACGATATTCAGTTAAGTTGATACTTGTGATTTGATATTTAGTCTCTGCACAGTGGAAGCTATTGGGGATTGATGGCCTGTAGTTGGCAGAAGACTGACAGCAAAGCGTAAAGAGGACTTGCCAGGAGAGCAGCACATAATCAATGTTTTATCAGCATTGAAATTCAGATAGTTAAGCCCAAGTCAAGTTGTTATGTACTCCATAAACTGCTGGAAAATCTTATCATTTAGTGGGTTAAGCAGGGGCGACTTACATAACTAGCTGGGTATCATCAGAATAATTTATTAAACTAATTCCATGTGATCTAACAACCTGTGCCTGGTGTCTGAGGTATATATTATACAGGGCTGGGCTCAATGAGGATGCTTGAGGGAACCAGTTCCCACCTGTTTAAATTTAGATCTCAAAGGAGGAACGTGCACAGCTAGGGTTCTATCTTTCAAATAGGATTGATACCATTTCAAGGCTGTTCCTCTGAGGCTAATATCAAATAACTTAGAGATTAAAATATTATGATTGATATTTTCGAATGCAGCAGATTAGATTTCAATTAATTAGATTTCAATGTTACATCCGAGCATAAACTGGTCCCTCATCCACTCAGATGATGTAGCTAAAAGTGTGCAGGATGAGACAAATTTGCATAAGTCAGTGACATATTTCTCCACAGACTCTCCAACCTTTTGCAAACGCCTTCCAAAATGATACAGCTCAAGAATAGTGCTAACTTCGGGTAAGTAATGAATATCCAGTGTTTTAATGGAAACCGCATACTCATTCAAGTCTGTTGCACCCCCATCAGAGAGAGTTGGTAAATGATCAAAGGACTATTGCCCCTCAGAACCCAGGCAATGTAACAGTAAAGCCATCTTATTCTCAAAACTTAGCGATGCACCGCACATCCTATCATAATGTTGAAATACCTTCTTCCACTTCCCCCACTTGATCGTCGGCTCACCAGGAAGAGACAAGAAGAATGGTGAAGCAGGTACATTCTGCATTGTAACTATGCTAAAATTGTAACAAAAACACAATGTTCCACTCCACCCTGAATAAGAGCACAAAACCCAGGCAAAACAAGATACAAATACGGGGGTCAGCAGTTCAAACTGACATTAGGCATCTAGCGTGACAATCGCTGCAAACATAGAAGTCAGTACCAAAACTGCAAACCCCTTCCAGACCCTCTGAAAGTTCATACACGAGGATCCACAGAGTCGCATGTCAAGCATGTCAACCATGGTAGTGCTGGTATGAAGAAACAAGCACTCTCAGTACTATAACAGCAGTGCTGGTATGGCGTGCGTGTCGCAGGGGGGAGACAAACACCTTAAGATGAATAGTAGGAATTAAGTGCAGCACATCCTTCACCACACTTAAAACAAATCACATGTGTGTCGTCGGGTAAAGACAAACACACTTCAGCCTCCAAGTATGCCCATCGCTGAAGGAAATTCGACTCGACAAAATGAAACAACCTTGAATGCCGTAAAGATAAGTCTGCACAAAGCAGACCTTCCAAACAATAAAGATGGCGGCCACATGTGTTGAAACATGACTTTCTGCAGGTGCCATTTGTTTCATAGAGTAGCGGGACTGTGCTCAGAACACTCGGGTCTGTTGGAGTGCTGGAATTTCATTTGGAGTGCGATAGCCAAAATCTGCAACTTCTCGCAGCCCCCGCTTCGCGGGAGCCGCTCGCCGTGACAACGCTGAGGGAGCACTGGCTTGACTATCCATCCACAGCTGCTTGTGCCGAACCTCACCTTCCCGGACTGACCCCCAGACCTCCAGCGGGACTGCGAGGACCAGCGTGCAGTGCGGCTGCTGATCTGCCGCAGCTGGTCCTCTTCCCGCCCTCAATCTCTTCTCTACCTATTTAATACCGGGCTGCCAAGCGCACGCGGGACGCGTGCGGGAGTGCACCGGGCGAAGCCTGGGCCAAGGGCGGGCCCGTTTAAGCCCGTTAGAGACCGTTTAAGGCCGGGCTGGGCCCACCCTCTAACTGCTGAGCCTGAGTCGGACTGAACGTATGTGCACTTGTTATATATTATAAATTTATTGTCATTTGGGCTTTTGCTTGTGATATTTTCTGCTACCTTTTAAACTATGTGTACATGTGGGAGCAGAAGTAAAACGGCTGCGGGGGCCCCATTAACGGGCACTCTGGATAACTTCATTATAAGGGCAAACACTTTTATAGATCAAGGGATTTCACTAATGGAGTGCAGAGTGTCCCAAGATCTTCCTTGGCAAAAAGATCTTCTATGGGCCACTTTGCAACAGCTAAAACCCCCGAACCACCAAAGGGCGTGGAAATCTATGCAGATATTCATGCTGACAGATACAGTTTGCCCAACACGGTAGATTTATCAGTGTCTCATTTTCTATCTGAATCCCAACTAAGCTCGGACTTAGAAAAAAACCCGGACTTAGTTGCTATTACCCCACCTGACGATCTGAGTGCTAGCCAGCTGAGGGGTAAGAAGGAGGGTGCCATCCCGAAAAAACTCAAGTAAAAAAAAGCAAGGGGAAGGGGCGAACAATTGAAAAAGACTAGTGGGGATTCTGCCTTAACTCTGCATACAGAACATGACCATCCTTGTAACGTCGCCACAGAAGAGGCCCTGAGTATAGTGAATGCAGAGGCTTCAATTAACCTGGTCAGGAAAAGTGTTAGTGGTGATGAGGTTGATATCTCACTCCTATTTAAGATAGGAGAACTTTTCAAACTTTACCTCTCCCCCATTGAGACAAGACTATCCCATATTGAAAAACAGCTAGCCGACCTGTGTGTTGTGCCTAAAAAGCAAAACATTCCGGGGGCCCAAAAAATAGGGGGAAACAAAACAAATAGCAACAAATTTGCTGAACATGTTACTAAAAATCCACCAGCATTAGTGACAAACACAAATCCCAAGCCGGCCTTAGCCCCTGAGAAGAAAGTTGTAGCTAAAACTAAAGTCTGTGCCACCCCCCCCCCCGAGAGGGGAAGACTCCATCCAGGGTACATATCTCACAACCAAGTGAGAATAAGAACGATGGAGGTCTAGTCAGGAGAAGAGCGGTGAACTTGCCCCCTGAGGCAAGTCCCTATGTGGTGGTCATGACGGGGGTCCCGGAATTGAGTGACGCCAATGAGGAAGCTAATTGGTCACTAAAAAATAAGGTCCAACATTGGCTTAACTCAAATCGGCCTTTACCACCTTACCAGACGAGTAAGATCTTGACGGTGCGTAGGGTGACGTGGGTGGGACATGAGAGGAAAGCTGTACAGGGCGATTGTATCCTGATTAACTTTGCGGATCCTCACACGGCTGACCATGTTTGTTCGTGTAACACTCAGGATAGATACAAGGGAATTGCAACCAGACGACTTTCCTTCTTTTATCCCTCTAGGAGTGGACCATCACGTGATTGGGATATTGATAGGAATTGGTATAGAGTAGGGCATCGAGATCGGGGTGGAGATTGGGGGATGTGGGGGGTGCAGCCTACCACGGAACTAGCTTTCAGGGTTAATTGGGTGGTTTTCCGATCACAAATAGGTTCAGTTGCCTGGAGATGGTCAACTGACTGTCAAAATCCACCAGTTTATTAAAAAGTGAAAATATGGATCTCGTGTCTTAAAAAAAAAGAGACAGTGGGTCTATAAATGGTTGCGCTACTTTATTAGATACACAAATGGTTAAAGATAAAAATGTAGTCTATACCACTCCTGGTCCAACATCTGCAGGAACAGACAGTACTGTTGAACTGGTGACTAATCTCATTAGTGATAGTGAAGGAAACAATTTGGCACTGACTTGTTATACTCGCCCAGTTGTAGCAGAAGAGGCTGTTGTAGAAGTAATACGGGGTGGTATAGCAACTATACCTCAGCTAGATGGCATTCTTGAGATAAACCCATCAGTAGTAACAACTGTACCCACACTGGTCGACCCTGCTATCTTGGAACATAGCGGACCTGTCTAGTAAAGTGAAGGACCCTGACTTCCTGGCAATTATAGAAAATGTTGATGTAATTTGCCTTCAGGAATGCTGGGAATTATCTGAGATACATCTAAATGGTTTCCGCACCTTTTTTACCCCAGCACAGCAGACTAGTAGGGGTAGGTGTTCAGGTGGGCTATGTACCTTTATATCCAACACTGCCAACTTGTCAGTTAAATACCTACTTGGCAAGGGTAACAATATTATTATCAGACACTAATACTTGCGATGGGAGGAAACCAGTATACCACCCTGATTAATCTTTACAATAATATCCCAGGGGAAGATCGGATCAGGATAATGGATGATTTAAAAACAGATTTGCGTAGGGAAACTGTCTCAGAGCAAGAGGGAAGGTGCTCTATAGTGACAGGAGATTTCAATTGTCACCTCTGTCCTCTTAGTAACTTTGATATATGTGGCATGGTCAACCTGAAGGGAGATCCCTGTACTCACTTTGAACACTCCACGTTTGGGAATCGATTGAATAGCTTGCTTTTTGAGTATGATTTAGGCTTCGTAAATGAGCTCTGTAACCCCCAACCTTTATTGGGAGGGGTTCGAAGTCGGTGATTGATTTCATGCTGATCACCACAAGTTATCATTGCAATGTCTGATTGTTTAACACTGAGGACATTGCTCTCAGTGATCACTTTCCTATCACCGCAACTTTTAGTAGGGGAGTGGGACGAGGCCAAGGATCAAACGTAGTAGAAAATCTATATAGCCATGGGATCCACTTAAATAGAACAAATGGCTACTCAATAAAATGGAGTAGGGTTGACCCTATAGGATTCCTGCAAGGTCTAGTAGTAGATCATTTCCCTGATTTTTCGATTTGTCTTGCGGAAAATCCTAACTTTTAAGAGGTTACGGCAGTTTTCCAGAAAATTAGTGCACAAATTAGCAGCAAGTTAACAGGGATTGCTCGGGGGGGGGGATAGTTTTAAAGTTAAGGGTTGGTTTAACTCTGATTGTAGTAAGGCACGTGCCCTTCTTAAAAGATCCTTAAAATTAGTGCCAAGAATCCCCCTAGAAATAAAGTGTGCTAGAGCAACTTATAAACTTGCCCTGCAGAAACGCAAAAAGGAACTGAAAGAGGCTGCGTGGGGAGATCTGCTTAAGGCGTGTGCATTAAGAGATAATACTGCTTTCTGGAGAGCAGTAAATGCTCCTTTTTTTTTAGGAAATAAGTTGCGATGTGATGGAGATTGCCATCGAGGAGATGGTTTGGGTAAATTATTTCACCGAGCTCTATAAAATAGATTGTACTGTTAGATTAGGTAGGACTAACACTAATGAGCATGTAACTTTTGAATCTATTCCCCATGAATTATTCCCTCTGGATATAGTTTTCTCCTTAGCAGAGGTGGAATTGGCTATTGCAGAAAGTTCTAACAGCAAGGCCCCAGGACCAGATGGGATAAGGAAAACACCACCCTAGGGGCTCCGCTCCTGATAAATGTGTTAAACAGTTATAATAAAGTTGCATTTCCGTCCACTTGGCAGGATGCGATAGTAGTGCCAATATTCAAAAAGGGCGATCGCAATGATCCTAAATGTTACAGGCCCATTTCATTGCTTGACTCCCTCATGAAAGTAGCAGGTCGAGTCATACTAAATAGATTACAGGGATGGGCCAAGGATAAAGGCATTTTATCTAAATTTCAATATGAGTTCAAGACTGGTTTGGGTACTGTTGAGCAAGGACTCAACCTGGCTTTGTTGATAGGTAAATATAAGACTGCCAAAAAGGGAAATTTATTTATGACATTTGTTGACCTCAGCTCAGCATTTGACTGTCTGAGTCACGATGTCTTGTGGGATACTCTGTTACGGCTGGGAGTGGATTCAAATATTCGAACTTTTTTAATGGAACTATACTGAGGGGCAGGGGCAAAGGTGCGTCACGGTAAGAAAGGTGAATGCACAGCAAAATTCCCAATAATGAAGGGTGTTCGCCAGGGATGTATCCTGGTGCCCTTTCTTTTTAACCTTTATATTAATAGTGTAGCAGACCTCCTAACACAATTGGCTGTGGACTATCCTCAAACTGATGGCACTGTGGTGCCTATTTTACTCTACGCAGATGATGCAGTTATTATGTCAAGAACCCAAGTAGGCCTTCAGAAGGCATTAACTAGATTCTCAGTATATATGGGATCTAGGGGCCTAAAAATAAATACGGGGAAAACCTTCACTATGTGCTGCTCATCAAAAAATAAGGTTTCTTGCTACACTTTTTTAGAGCAGTCAAAGATAGAAATAACAAGTACTTTTTCTTATTTGGGGGTTGTTTTTAATAAAAAAGGTTCATGGACTACAGCCATTACTACCAGGTGCTTAGCTTTTTCGCGAGCTATTGGGGCATTAATGCAGTTCGCAAACAAGCTGGGTGGCAGGCCTGTACGCATCTTGCTTGATATTTACAAAGCTAAGTGTGTATTGACCGCCATATATGGGGCCGGCATCTGGGGTATCTCAGACTTGCCAGGAAATCCAGGTGAAGGAAAATAGCTTTCTTAGATATTTGTTAGCCGTTCCTAGGTCCACCCCAACCTATGCCTGTCGTAAGGAACTTGCCTTGGTCTATATCACTGATTTAATTAGGATCAGTCCAGTGCTGCTCTGGCATAAGATCTGGACCTCCACTGAAACTGATCTTAATAGGGTGATCATTGCAGACTGCATGAGGCTTGAGGGGTCAAAAAATATTCAGTGGCTTTCTTATGTCAAGGATTTCCTAACAAATATAGGGCACCCAGAATTTTACTATACGCCTTTACTGATAACCTCTATCTCTAAAAAAACGCTTAAAGAAAAATGTATTTCTTTTCTGGCTGATCAACGCTGGTCTGTTGAGGGTAAGAAGGCTTCCGTTCTCCACCATCATTCATTACTGCAGGAGCCTGGTCTGCAGCTTTATTTGTGTCCCGAGCTGGGTAGTTATGACAGAATGCTATTAGCACGGCTGAGAATGGGTAATTTCTTTAGGATGGTCTCCTTCCCAGCCACAAATGATTGGTGTAAAAACCTAAGTAACTGCCCATGTGATGACCTTTCAGTGCAGTCTACCATTCATTGTATTCTTTTTTGTAAATTGTATGGGTGGGGAAGGACAAGATACTTAATCCCCTTGTTAAAGCACTGGGGCTTAAGGCAGTGTAGACCGGCTCTTTTTAAGATTTTTCTACTTCAGGATGAAAAAACTATTATCACTGTATCAAAGTTTTTAAAGTTCATCATTAGATGTAGAACTTCCATGAGCTAATGAATTTTTTGAACTGCATTGGGCACTTTGTGTAAACAGTCTGGAAATGTATTGATGTAGTCGAACTGTACTTTTTGTATCAAATCAAAATTGAATTTTAAATGTTTTAATGTTTTTATATGTGCTTTTATGGTTTCTATGGAATCGAATAAAGCTATCTTTTTTTTTCATAACAGTATCGAATAAAGCTATCTTTGACTTTGACCTTGACTTTCTGCAGGTGGTGGGGCTTGTTGCTGTTGAAAACGTCACTTTCTGTAGGCAGTGGGGCTTGTCGCCAGAAGAACACACCCTTCGAATGCTCCCACCAATCATGCGTAGAAAGCTTCTGATCCACCAACGATGTCACCGGAGCAGCTTGCACATCTCACCTAGCCCAAGTAATGGTGCCGGAATCCAAACGCTGCTCTTGAACAACAATGGCAGTCCCGGAGCAGACAGCAGAGAAGCACAAGAAGAGGCGCAGGCAAGCAGGAGACACAGTAGGAACACAGGGTGGCATGAGCCCGGAATGGCCCATTACTCATGGTTCTCTTTTTCCTCGAAGAAAACGACTTATAAGCAACGCGATGTCCACACTACCACCAGATTAATTACCCAACAGCTTGTGGGGTAGGGGTTGCCAAATTACAAGCCAATGTTAGATGTCTTCTCCTTCCACTCCCTTCAGGTGCATGCTGGTCCATCAAACCAGATCGTCCCCAGTGTAACAAAGTCGATTCTCGGTAAGGATGATGACGAAGCAAGATGTAGTAATTATCTAAATAGTTTATTGGATCTAAATTGCGGGGGAAACACCCCAGCCACCATTCACCTCCAAGCTCCGGTTGCAAAACATATCACCACATTCCAATGGAATATACACATGTAGGGATTACAAAGGAATGATAACAATCATTACATCACAGGGATAGAAATGACCCGGGCACAAAGAAACTTGGTTCTTTCATAGTTGAGTATGAAAGTACGGCAACCAGACAGGAGGAAGCAAGATGGGCCAGGAAGCACCAGATGTCACTGGACTGGAATGGACTAGTCTCCGAGTTTGAGGGACAACAGCTTACCTCTGTAGAGCGTACATAACAGCCACTGATAGGAGATGACATGCCCAATCATCATACCTATAAACTGTACCTGACAGAGCTTCTACTCGTCTTTTTGTACCCTCCATTTTTCAAACTTCACTCCATAACCTGCACTAATGCCCATTTGCTGCTTGACGCTTACCTCCGAACATGGTGCTTATACCAGACTACACCCAACATGCAAAACGTTAACAGAAATATGTTGCCCCCTGTACATACACTACTACAGTGTCCAAAGCTAAGTCCTGTGCAAAAAGATGCCCTTGCCTTCCTTTGCCTAGTTAAGTTCTCGTGATTGATGTCTCTCACTGATCCCCTCACGCTCCACACAGTACTGCTGTTTTTTATGTTTTCTCTTAATTACACTCCATGTTATCCAAGGTGACACAGAAATAATTCAGACGTTGACTTTTTTATATTTTAAGAGTTTTATCTAGCGCGAACTAGACCCGAGACATAAGAGCGCTTTTACGGGAGCACCAGTTTCCACATAGACGGAGACATTCATTTTTGTTAGGAACGGGTAGATTAAGTGATTTGCCCAGAATCACAGGATGTTGAGCGTCGTTGCCGAGACTCGAACCCAGTTCCCCCATTTCGAGGTCGACAGCTCTAACCGCAAGGCTACACCCTCTCCAGGATAAGTCATCCACAATAATGTGCCTGAATTAGTACTGTAACAGCAACTGTGCCTTACATTGACGATTGCGCCTAAACAACCTTAACACATACCCGATCATCTCTGAATGTCCTGTAGGTAGTTGTAAACATTACTGTGTAAGAGTAAAGGTACAATAAAAAGATTTAGAAAACAAAAGTATCAATGTGCTTGTATATGTATGTGTCTAAATAAAAGCTAAAATGTTCTGGTGTAGCTTGCAATTATTCTTAGCGCCTCTTGCTCTCATCGCCAAAGACTGAGGTTGCATCATTAAAGAAATGACGATTGTAGAATGAACAGCCTGTTCCCATTAATGGAGTGTGAGTAGTGATGTACCGACAACCCCCATGCCAAGGGAAATCATAGTGATGTTCAGTAACAAGTTACCTAAGTCACCTCTTGAGGTCATACTGTTTATTCTTACAGGCATCCCTACTGAATAGCCAGCACTGCATTTACATTGGCTAGAAACTAGGCTAAGACATCGTGGGGGGCAAGGACACAAGTCAGCTAAACTTTAATTCAGGTCTTGAACTGTCCCACTTGAACTTCTGTTCAGTGGCACCATGTAAAATTATGGGACACCAGTAGATTGTGGTGAGACGCCCTGGGTTTCCTACACCTCAGAGATATTCATAGGCCTTAGGTTTATTGGGAAAGGGGATGAAGTTGAAATCCCAATAGGCAGTAGATGCTGCTGGGCCTGCATTATGTCCCTGGTTCTGTTTCTTGTGGTGTTCCACCATGTCACAGAAAGTTCTCTTTTACAGTGGCCAAGCACAGTCCTGGATGTTGCATGTGGAGTGCTGGGTACAGCAGTCTATTTTTGCGCTGGGTTCTCACTTTCCTACAACAGGAGGCTCAGTACTATTTTCTATGTTCTCCATACTCTCGTAGACCGTTTTCTGTTAATTTGCAATATTGCAACGTGGGGTGATTCTGCAGTATTGTTGCAAATGTGCCAAATTATGGGTGCTTGATGTTGAGTTTTTGTGTGCACGATTGCCTTTTTGTTGGTTGATCTATACGTGTTTGTGCCTGAACGGATGTTGATTTATGGCTATTGATATAAAGGAGATAAGGAGTCAATAGGGTACTGATTGAGGACAAATGGCATAGGGGTGCGATACTATTTAGGAAGATTAGGACATTTGAGGTGAGTTACAAATTATGGGGCATATTATCAAGACAGGAGATAAAATGATCGCCGCTTTATCGGCAGAAAACTGCAGATGAAGCGGCGATAATGGGCTTGATTAAATGCTCTATGGATTTCCAATCGAAGCCCATGTTAGATGTGAAGACATCTAACATGGGCTTCGATTGGAATTCCATAGAGCATATTATCAAGCGCATAATTTTATCTCCTGTCTTGATAATATGCCTCTATGTCTTTTACACCAGGCTACACATTGACTGAGGAAAAGCGGAAAATCAAGGCAGCCATTGTGAATGTCGAACATCACCTAATTCATGTGACTAACTTTACAGGACTAGTTACAACTTTAAATTCTGAATGTCAGCACACCAAAACACACCCTCTTCCCCCCACCTCAGCACAGTAGCAGGCCAAGGATGAAAAGACCAGGGCACTGAATTGATATTAACAGTGGCTCCCTTGGTAGCTGCTGGAAGGAGTCTCCTTTTAAATATTGGTAAATCATTCTTGACACACAGGGCCACATTGTGTTTAGGGAAGAACCCCATCACTTCAAACACTGATTGGGATTCGTGTATGAAATAATTGTGTTCAGGGTTTGCTTTTCGGACGCGCATGAGTGGTTGCAAGTCCTGTCTTGCATTATATAATGGACAGACCTATTGGCTTTGCCAGCGCTTGTTTACAGTGATGCAGCCATGTACAGGGAAGGGAAGTATAAGGGAAGCATTGGCCATTTTGGAAATATTAGAGAGATTCTAAGGTGAGTGCGCCTTCTGAGCAGAGCGCTGGCAAGTTAGAGTCTGTCCTGGTAATATTGTTGCAGAAACTGTTGCTCTCTATTACACACAGGTACGCAAATTAGAACTTCCTACCTGCAGCAGCCCTCTGCTGCAAAGTGTCCCTGGAATTGTTTTTCAAATATTGGCAACTATGCACACATTTTATCACGGCAAGCCCACGCGCCTCCCTGGTGCAAGTTCATTTTTAAGGGGTCAAAAATCCAGCAGGGCCTGTCATCTATATTCAAATCACACTAAATCATGGAAAAACTCAGGAAATCACCGGGTCACGTCAGGCACGCAGCACTTGCTGCGTCAGGCGCCTGCTGTCTCCTTTGCTGCAACGCAGCCTCTGAACCGGAAGAACGTTTCAGAGGAGTTTTGTCAAATCACCTGTCAGACATAGCATTTTAGTATGTTAGGGCACTTAAACTGCGGTATTGGGTTTCAATTTCTGCCAAAATTGTCTTCGCAAAGACATGACATTAGCTTGTTTAAAATGATTCCAAACAGACTGGGGCTGTGAAGAAACAAAGCAACCTGTCTTCAGACTAAGGCCCGACGCTCGCTGCCTGCAGGAGGCGAGGAGAGTTTTCCTGCGGTGCTCGTTGCTTCGCTGCAAACGGAAGATGTCTTTATGCAGACCCCCTCCCGAGGAGCCAGTGGTATTGATTTCAACATTTCGGGACAGGAAATCTAAAATATAGCAGCATAGTCGACTAATTTTAGAGCCAATTATGTGTAATTGAAACAAGGAAACAAAACTGTTAAACTTAAAAAATTCAAAAACCGGTGTGCTCATTCTGCTCAGCTCTCCCAACTGAAATACCATTCTTACAGGGTGAAATGCCTCATGTACTGGACATTTACACCGCCGTTTTGAAGTGGAGGTGTGTTGGACTTGGCCCTTTTGGCAGGTTCACCCCTAAACTTTTTGCCTGTCTCCCAGCCTTTTCCTTGTGTAGTGTTGATGGTTTTAGGCCTCTAGGCACTTTGTCACTGTTGTCCAGTGTAAAGTGCGTGCGCTCTCTGTGTTACATTTGTAAGGTTGGCCTGCCCTCCCGTAGGATTGCATGGGGATTCCCTGGTCAGTGTGTGTCAGTGGTATTTCCTGTTATGAGAGCAGCAGTGTGGTCATGTCTGGTATTTATGAAATTGTAATAATAAATGCTGCGAAATGGTGTGCCCAGATTTATTGTGGTTATTTTAGAAATGCCACTTTTAGAAGTTGGCCTTTCTGTGTGCTATGTGTCTGCCTGCCTGTTGTGAATTGCATGTCCGGCTTTTGAGTGACGGGCTGGTGAGGTGTGGGTGGCTCCAGGAGGGGCAGGATGAGCCAGTGCTAGGCTGAATGAGACATCTACATTTTGAGTAGTGGGAGGAGAAGTCCCTGGCCCCTGAATTTGAGTGTGCCTGCCCTAGTGAATGCTGGCTCCGCCCCCCTGTGGTGTGTCTGATGACGAGCCCCCATCTAACAATAGGGAAGTGGAGCCTGGTAAACAGAGTCCTCCAAAACCAGGTTGCATCTGGTTTCCCAAGCCCTGTGCTGTGACACAAAGGAAAATGTCCTATAAATTTAGGGGCTGTGAACTCATGAAAGGGTGTGTGCTGTTCCTGAATTGAGGGGGGGGCTTGCTGCTGCTGCTGAACTCCAGGAGGAACTGCCACTAGGGACTGCCTCCCTGCTGGAAGGCCCTGTGAGCTGGCCTGCCTGGGTCCAGCCCTTGTCCCCTTCCTCCTGGAGGGCTTTCCCTGGACTTTGGACTACAGCACCTGTGGGCACTTTATTTGCATTTGGAAAAGAGATTTACTTATTTTTACAGAGTGCTTGACTTTGGCACCTGTGAGTGCTGTATTCCTGCACAGGAAGACTGCTGGAGGCCTGCAGCGTGAAGCTGCCTCGTGTGGGATTTCCCCCCTACTTGGCGTAGGGAATGCGGGAGCCCACCCCGCATTACTGCCGTATTTTATTTACGAGCGGGTGACCACCCTGCTAATTTATGCTAAAAACCGAGCGGGAGCCCACCCCGCATCGGTGCCTTGCAAACGGGTGCCCACCCCATGTTTAGGATTCTTGACGGGTGCCCACCCCGCCTTTTGTACTCACCCCGCAGTTGTCCTCGTTTCAGCGGGAGCCTACCCCGGGTTTATGCCATTGAGGCGGGAGTCCACCCGCATTGCCCAGATCCAAAGGAAAATCACAGCCGCGACCCGGGTGCTGTTGAGCGCGAAACCGGAAGACAGGCACTCTGAAGGCCTGATTGTGGGCTGGCCGACCTGCACCCGGAAACAGGAAGATGAGAGAAGTCATGGAGGCAGGGCTCCCGCAGTCGCGGTGTGAGCCCTCTGTGTGGTGTCTTCCGAAGTGAAGCGGGGCTCCCATAAGTGTGAGAGAACCCTGCGGTGCCAGAGGAGAAGATCCGAGTGCGGGACCAGCCAGCGGGAGTCCATAGGAGGCTAAGCCCCGCTCCAGACTGACCCGGTGAGTTGGGCCAAGTGGGAGGCTGTATTGGTTGAAGAGACCCTCATTGTCGGTGTCAGGGGTTTGTGAGCGGAACAGTAGGAGAGTGGGCCGCTCCAACGGGGGGGGGTTCACTTTGTTGGGCAACCCCAGTGAGGAACTAACGGCACAGTGGTGCCAGCGTCGTTTCTGTGGGGGATTCCCAGAGTGGGTCTCCCCTGGCAACCGTGCCAGGGTCGGTTGGCAATCCCAGCTACACTGCGAGAGCGCAGGCAGCAGCCACGATTGGGCAACCGCAATCTTTAGGGCATTTTTGGCCATAGTCCCAAGCGTGCTCTCAGGGCACCGTGGGTGCCCATGCCCACCGTGGGTTGGAGGACCAGTGCCACTGTGCTAACATTGGGGGGGAAAGCGTTACAGAGTTTCAGAGTGGGACAGAGGGCACAGTGAATGCCTGTGCCCATCCTTTGATTTCCCAGCTGCCTAGCAAATATTGGGCAGCTGCAACGTTTAGGCCTGCGCAATTGCGCATTTGGTGTTTGCTGCTGAGGCAGCCAGGGGGGTTCGGTCATTTGAGAGTTCCCCCCTAGAGCCCTGACTGTCTGGACATAGTTAATCCTCCACAAACAGAATATCAAATTCCAGAAAGGGATTGCTTGTTAATCGCAATTTTATTTATGAAAAATCAACAATGTTTTATAAAATTCATATTTACATTTGAGAAAAAACAATATGGAAAATCAATATAAGAGCGGACACATGAGATTACACTTGAAACAATCCACCATTCACAACTACAATCATATCACATTCGCCTCACATTCGACACATGCAAACTTAACTCAAACATACCATATGTTCATTATCTACAATGGGAAAGAACCAAACTGGAGCTGCCTTAGTTAAACAAAACGTTCAAAATAATTGGTTGAAAGATAGTATATAACCAATGATTATACAATTTCAAACAGTGATTATAAATAAATATAATTCAGTAATGCACAACAAATGACAAAAAATTCTGTGAATTAACGTGACTCCTGGGCACGGGGGCAGACCAGTAAACAGATGGGCCTACGCGTTTCGAATCCCCTTTAATTCTTCGGAGATTCTCATCAGGGCCACAGGCGACAGTATTAACCGATCAGTGTGTCCGCACGATGGAAAACGGGGTGGAATAGATCACGCCGGAAAGACCAAAAAGGTCGAAGATTATACGTGTTGGCGGGGTTTATCAATATGTCAATGCTGGCTTCGGGTCCTGTGTGAAGGGATTCAAGGTCCGCACTTCAGCGCGTTTCAGTCGGATAGATCCGAGGGCGGTGGCAGAGTCAGCACAAGCAAGCATCAATCGCGTGTGCAGATAAACGAGTCCTTCGTCGGGGCTATCTCACCGGTCGGCGTGGCGCAGAGCACTAGTCTCTCGCGCATGCGCTGAAGTGCGGACCTTGAATGATTTCCTTGATTTCGGAGATGAAGGGGGAAGGCAGACTTTTTGCATTCTTCTGGTGAGGAAAGAGGTGATCCATCTGAGAGTGACTCCTTGGATGCCTATGTTGTGCAGCCTTGTGATAAGTGTGTGGTGGGAGACCATATAGAAAGCTGCAGAGAGGTCTCAGGAGGATCAGAGCCACAGTCTCCTTGGTCGAGTAGGGCTCAGATGCTATTGGTGGCCATGATGAGGGCTGTTTCGGTGCTGTAGTTGCAGCAGAATCTGGATTGGGTGGAGTCAAGTAGGAGGCTCAATTCCAGAAGTGAGTACAGTTGATGGCTTTTTTTAATACTTTGGCAAAGAACAGTAGCAGGGAGGTCCGTCGCTAGTTGTTGATTTATCTGGAGTCTGCCCATAGTTTCTTTAGTAGGGTGTTGACTTTCGCGTGTTTTTAGTTCTCAGGGAAGGTGGCAATGGCAATTGAGGTGTTGAACAAGGTGGTGAGTACGTGGCTGATTCGGGCTTCCCCTAGGTTGAAGACATGGGTCGGTTGGGGCCCCTGAGTGGACTGAGTGTGTGATAGAGGTGGTGTTCTGTGGGGCATGCTGGCTCCTTTCATTTAGTCTGAGGACTGTGATGGTAGCAGGGTTGTTGTTTTGCTTAAAGAAGTTGGTGGCCTTGGGTTGGGGTTTGAAATTTCTGTATATGTTGGCGATTTTGTCGTAGAAGAAGTTTACAAGGTTGTTGCAGATTTCATGTGAGGGAGTAATGTTGTTTGTTGTGCTGAGAGGTTGGAGAATTATTTGATGATGTTAAGGAGTTCTTTGCTGTTATTGGAGTTTGATTCAATGTGTGAGGCTAAGGCCTTTTTCTTCGATTCTCTCCCAATTGTCTGTTGTAGAGGTTGGTCATCTCCTTTCCAGTTGATTAGAGTGCTGTTTAGTGGTTTTGAGGACTTCAGTGTACCATCTAGCCTGCTTGGTGGACCTTGTGTGAGTGTTGTTGCCGAGCTGTTGGCAATCTAATTGTTGACGTTTCTGATGTTCTAGTCTAGGTTGTGGAGGACATGGGGTGAGTGGTGTTGAGGGTGTTGATCCATGTGTCCTTTGAGACGTTGTTCTAGCTGTGTTAGGGGCATTAGGCAGACTGAGGCCCAAGGTCCATGAGCTGGTGAGGTTGAAATGAACGATGGAATGGTTGGTCCAGATGAGGTCTGTGGTGTGTCTGTACCTGATGCGGTCTATGGAGGAGAAGATGTGGTCTAGCGTGTGGCCTGCGGTGCAATGTGGTGTGGGTGGAGTCATGGATGTGTTGGGTCAGTCCGATATTGATCATGCTGTTGAGGAGTTTGATAGTTCTCATGTCACTGTGGTCATCGAGATGGTAGTTTAGGTCGCAGTTGAAAATGTAGTTGTTGTTGTAGTCTGTGATGAGGGGGCGAAGAAGTCGGCAATGAAGTTTCAGATGGCTGGGCGTGGTCCTGGAGGAAGGAAGGCAAGGGTGCCCCTGATGGTGGCTTTGCTGTCTGTTTGGAGTAGGAAGTTGAGGTGTTCCATAGATGGGGTAACGTCGTCATCTGTGATGGTGCATTGGATTGATTCCTTGTGTATTATGGCGATCCCTGCACTAGGCTTGTTGATGCAGTGTGTGATCTTGTATCCTTTGGATATTACGGTGGCAATGTCGGGGTTGGAAGTGGAAGTGGTTGAGCCAGGTCTCAGTGAGGAAGAGGACATCGGGTGTGAGGGTGCAGATGAGGTTCCAAATCTTGGTGGTGTGTTTGCATTCTGAGCATCTGTTGAAAAGGACACATATGCAAGTTGGTGTTTTTGGTCAGGTGGTGTCTGTGATGTGTTTGGGGTGGGGCTGGTTGGCGGGCTGATGTGTGTGCGGTGGCAGGTGAAGTGGCAGTGGTTGCAGGTGAAAGGTCTTGCCGTGTAGCATGGGTCAGCGCAGTGGCAGAGTTTGTTGTGGCGTCCGGGGTCCAGGGTGTAGAGCACAGCAATAGTGTATTTTGGGGGGTAGGTGGGCCAAGGGTTGTGGCACTGGGTGCGGTCCAGTCACTTTGGGGTGCGGATGGTCATGTCCTCGAACAACGATGGGCGGGAAAACACTGGCAGTAGTGGTGTCACTGAATCAGGCTGGAACAAGCAGGAACTGGAGGCTTCAGGAAAGGGGCAGACTAGGTGTCCAGGTGCCTTTGTGTTTAGAGGAATTGTTAATGTAGTGTGGTTCAGGATTCTGTCCAGCTAAGGATGACATTATGGATGAAGGGTTCCCTTCCCTTCACCTTTTCCTACATTGAACCCTACAGATTATTCATACAGAAAAAAGGTATATGGTGAAACAGATTACGTTTGTGCAAACTGCCTTAATGTCTTCACTGTCTTTTGGATAGGTTTGTGCTATACAAATACCACACGTGCACTAACATATTATCAAGTGAATAACAAAGTAAACTTAATTAATATTAATCAACTTATTAAAACTTGGGGAATCTCAATAACACACCAATAGAAAAGTCTGAGGCAGTGAAAAAATAATAAAAGAGAAAGAGATATAGCAGCAAGACGTGGAGCATACTAGAGGAAACATATTATGATTTACAGTGGCATACAGTAAATAAATGATATGATGAAATTAGTCATATATCACCAAATACTTGTCCCAGACATTGTGGAAACAGGTGCCTTTGCTAAACATAGTGTATGCCATTATTTCATAGGAAGTTTGGGTTGTCTTACTGGCAAGACAAATTATTATACACAACTTGTATTTAGAATCCCACTTTCTTGTTTGGCAATTGTGAGACATATTGAGATCCTGAGCACTCTATTGTAGTTATAGCTGTTGACATCGAATTAGTCTTTGTGGATGATGGAATCAGCCATTACCATGCATACATTTACAGAGTAGTACCACAATGTTTTTACTACGCTAGACTTCACTGCACATTTTAATGTAACCTCAGGTAAATTACATTTACTATGCAAGTATTTAATATGCCATTTAAAAAAAACATGCAAATGTATAACTGAATACAATTTGTCAATTTGTATTACTTTAAAACGTATACAATATATTGTTTGCAATAATAATGAAAGTACGATATACAGCCCTCTACCAAGATGACACTCAATTTTTTACCAGTAGACAAGGTGTACAAATTTCACAAAATATTCTCACAGAATTAAACTATTTTTCAGTGATAAATATTATTGAAATACATTTTTTAATTCTGAAACATATATGTTTTAATAAAATGATTTCACTACATGAGACATATATAAAACAACACACCTCCATGTTCTCACCACTCCTCCTAATAGCTCTGGCAAGAGGATGCACAGACAAGTGGTTTCACAGAAGAGAGCCATCTACTTTTCTAATTCCATAAATACACATGGTAATAAAGCACACAGTGATTAAAATTCTCAAACAATACCGCTGAATATATACAAATTAAAAGAAATCCAATTGTGTGGCAGTCTATTAAGGATTCCTTTCCCTCCACTCTAAACTGAGCTATGTATCTCAAAATTAGAAAAACAGGTAATAAACACTTTTCTTGTAAAATAAATTTTATTAATTACCCTTGTAATTGTTTTCTATATAGGAAGACTCATAAATCAACCAATATTTTGCTTTTCAGCACCGGGTACTACAAAAAATGTTAACAATAATCTCAATGGCTTGGTTAATATATTTTTTTATATATTACAAAAATTATAATCCATTTAAACAGAGTGTACAGAATAATCAACACATTCGAACAAAACCAGAATAATCTGCTACAATTTATAAAAGGTAAATACACAAAGCTAAATGTTAAAACATATTTTTTAATCATTAATATCTAAAATACTAATATGATTTAAATATTAGAATAACACTTTCACTTCCTTTGTACACAATAAGAAATAATTCTTTTGATTACAGGAATACTAATAAATCGAAATAAGACAAGATCTCAAATATCAAAACAAGTAACGTTTTTCTACTTTCTTCTCTATGGAAAATATAAAACACATTTCCAAAAAGTGCCACAACTATCGTGATAAACTAAGCACCACAGCTAGCCAAAAATTGAACATTAGATCACAATGTAAACAATTGAATAAATTATAGTAACAAACATTTTTTAGACAAATAATTTAAATGACATTACTAAATTATTCTTTTTTCTATACATTTTACAATTTTTATAGAATGCTAAACATGCCTGACGAGGCATTCGTATAAGCCAAATGTAAAAATAGACTATATAAATATGAGGGGTGTCTTTTCTGTAAGCAAAGGCATACTGAACCCAGGGCTTATTGGAGGTGTGGTATTTCCCTACTTGTTGCAGAGGCAGAGCAGTTACTGTGGGGATATACATTACACATACCTTAGAGAAGAACCTGTATGCCTCAGCAACTGAGGTAAAAGTAAAGGAAAATTGAGAAAAAATAAAAAACCTTGCCACCACGTTCAATGTTCCTTGCGGTGCAGTATTAAGGGACGTGTCCCAAAAATATCTATTCATATTGCAGGAAATGCATCTGCCATCCCATTATTGAAGTTACTGAAAGGAAGGGGTCTCAGTGTGAGAACACTTATAATTATAAACTTTAAGGAAGATTAGACAACAATAAATGAATCCAACATTGTTTTTATTCACAATGAGGAGCAATATATCCAATATATTGACATTTTGAATGAATAAAGTAGGTTGAACGGTGCCCAAAAGGGGAAGGGAGGAAGTGAATTTGTGAGGATGGTGTGATGGAGGAATTGTGACAATAAAACCAAGAATTATCAAGAAATTACAATTGTGTTTTCATTTCATTACACATAGGATGATTCACTGTGCCGATATATACAAAAATGTCATACTCCAATAATGCAATAAATGTCAAAATGTAGGTAAGGAGTTGACTATAAGGACGTTGTCGACGTTTCGACCCTCTGAATAGCGCAGGGTTAGTTGAGCCCTTGCCTTGGGGTCTTCTTCAGGACAGGGAAAAACGGGCAGGCAACCTAGTAAATATGTATATATATAGAGGATAATTATAATGAGATAGCGGAGTATATCCATTAATACGAAAAACAACATTTAGTTTACATTACTGTCGCACACATGGAAGAGCGTACCGTTGTGCTTGGCACTGTGTCTTATCACTGCAATAGTCCTTAGATTGGTTTTGTCAGAACTGCAGTTTGAGAGAGAATAAAACGTGATTCAGACTTGAATAGGTGTGCATAAAGCACTACAAAAGAATCATAATATTTGAGAACATTTCTCACCGATAGGTAATCAGTCCATACTTTGATAGAGATTAATACATGATGGAGAATTGGAGGGCGCGGCCAGCCGCGTGGCGGTGACACAGTCAAATTCTGAAAAACAATGGTATGGTGGTTTCAGGATAGTGGGTACACTACACACGATCAATTGCTGTTGTTAACAGTTTGAACGGGAGACTTCCGCTTACCGGTGTCGTCCCGATCTGATCAATTGTATGTGATGCGTCCCCTCGTTAACAGTGAAAATCTGTAAAAATCGGGTGAAAACGAGCTTAGTAAATGAGTATTATCAAATTTGCTATACAAAATGAGGGGTCATATGGACTCACCGAAGTGGTCCGACTGGTTCGGTATGATGTGGGAAGCAACCTCGTTACGATGGTTGACCTGTAAAAAATATATTGCACAATCAGCCGTTGTGAAATAGAGGTGGTATATCTATAGGTCGGGTTTAGTAAGAAAACACCAGGGAGGAATCGCCCGGAGCTTACCTGTATGTCGACTGGATCGAAACACAGAAAACGCTGGCGTCTAGCGAGACCGGGCAGATTTCCTGGTCAGTGAAATAACCATGGAAACGGAGCACGTGACCCGCGCGCTTGCAAATGGAGCACGAGGACAGACTACAATTGGCATAGTACTAGGTGGGCACTTACACCGGCATGTGAGATACAATTCCCGGCATTACTGGAAAGTCATTACTTGATATTACGGGATCATAACCTGATATTGACCCGTTCATCGAACTGGTGGTTGAGATCCAATATGTAGAAGTGTCAATTGCATGGAGGATATATATTATCTCGCGGTTGCCATGGTGACTGAAGGCTAAACTCGGCGAGTTTGTTAACAATTGGCGCAGAGCCTGTCCCCGTGAGGCGACTCAGGCACGGACACAACTATGTTATTACAGAACCAGGGTTGGCGTACAACATATTGATCGGTAGCGTCATTGGTAGGTGTTATTAAAGGATCATAACGTCAGACAAAAGCATCTATATTTTCAACATTATTAGCAACTGGGGGAGTACCTCTCTACACGAGGGTATAATCCCACACCCAATAATAGAGATAATATCAATAACCCATCAGACTTATTCACCCAATGCATGGGTGGTACCTTGGAGAACAACATGATCTTAGTAACCCCATGTGCACTGTTAAACATAGAATCATATATGTCAATTGAAGGCGTACCTCTCACAAGAGGGTAAAGGCCTTTGGTACATATTCGAATCCTGAAAAAAAAGTCTGTATCGTATTCAGTGACTACATATCAAGGCATTGTAGCCAACTGTGAAAATGAACTGTCAAACTCATTCAACCCATTTTCAATCGAATCAAAGCGACACATCCATTTAATTTCCCGGATATTTAGAATGTTCGTAATATTGCCACCCCGGGGTCCCAATGTTGCCTTCTCCAATATTACCCATTTTAGGCTATCAGGGGAGTGGCCTGCGGCCTTGAAGTGATCTACTAGAGGTGCCCCCTGGACATCGCACCTAATCCTGCTCATGTGCTGAAGAATCCGTACTTTGGCCCTTTGTTGTGTTTGGCCTATGTATATTAATCCACATGGACAGACAATGGCGTAGATTACATTGGATGTGTTGCAATTGCTGTGGAATTTCAATGGAATTGTATGTTGATGATGTACAAACTCCCTGGTTTGGATCGTTGTGTCGCATGCCTTACAGTTACCACATCTAAAGTGGCCTAGGATCGGTGGAAGATTCCATAGGGAAGTGATTGTAGGCCAAAAGTGTCAAAGACCATGTAGTGCGTTCCTTTCTATCTGTTCCCGACGAGCCTACAATCACTTCCCTATGGAATCTTCCACCGATCCTAGGCCACTTTAGATGTGGTAACTGTAAGGCATGCGACACAACGATCCAAACCAGGGAGTTTGTACATCATCAACATACAATTCCATTGAAATTCCACAGCAATTGCAACACATCCAATGTAATCTACGCCATTGTCTGTCCATGTGGATTAATATACTTAGGCCAAACACAACAAAGGGCCAAAGTACGGATTCTTCAGCACATGAGCAGGATTAGGTGCGATGTCCAGGGGGCACCTCTAGTAGATCACTTCAAGGCCGCAGGCCACTCCCCTGATAGCCTAAAATGGGTAATATTGGAGAAGGCAACATTGGGACCCCGGGGTGGCAATATTACGAACATTCTAAATATCCGGGAAATTAAATGGATGTGTCGCTTTGATTCGATTGAAAATGGGTTGAATGAGTTTGACAGTTCATTTTCACAGTTGGCTACAATGCCTTGATATGTAGTCACTGAATACGATACAGACTTTTTTTTCAGGATTCGAATATGTACCAAAGGTCTTTACCCTCTTGTGAGAGGTACGCCTTCAATTGACATATATGATTCTATGTTTAACAGTGCACATGGGGTTACTAAGATCATGTTGTTCTCCAAGGTACCACCCATGCATTGGGTGAATAAGTCTGATGGGTTATTGATATTATCTCTATTATTGGGTGTGGGATTATACCCTCGTGTAGAGAGGTACTCCCCCAGTTGCTAATAATGTTGAAAATATAGATGCTTTTGTCTGACGTTATGATCCTTTAATAACACCTACCAATGACGCTACCGATCAATATGTTGTACGCCAACCCTGGTTCTGTAATAACATAGTTGTGTCCGTGCCTGAGTCGCCTCACGGGGACAGGCTCTGCGCCAATTGTTAACAAACTCGCCGAGTTTAGCCTTCAGTCACCATGGCAACCGCGAGAGAATATATATCCTCCATGCAATTGCCACTTCTACATATTGGATCTCAACCACCAGTTCGATGAACGGGTCAATATCAGGTTATGATCCCGTAATATCAAGTAATGACTTTCCAGTAATGCCGGGAATTGTATCTCACATGCCGGTGTAAGTGCCCACCTAGTACTATGCCAATTGTAGTCTGTCCTCGCGCTCCATTTGCAAGCGCGCGGGTCACGTGCTCCGTTTCCATGGTTATTTCACTGACCAGGAAATCTGCCCGGTCTCGCTAGACGCCAGCGTTTTCTGTGTTTCGATCCAGTCGACATACAGGTAAGCTCCGGGCGATTCCTCCCTGGTGTTTTCTTACTAAACCCGACCTATAGATATACCACCTCTATTTCACAACGGCTGATTGTGCAATATATTTTTTACAGGTCAACCATCGTAACGAGGTTGCTTCCCACATCATACCGAACCAGTCGGACCACTTCGGTGAGTCCATATGACCCCTCATTTTGTATAGCAAATTTGATAATACTCATTTACTAAGCTCGTTTTCACCCGATTTTTACAGATCTTCACTGTTAACGAGGGGACGCATCACATACAATTGATCAGATCGGGACGACACCGGTAAGCGGAAGTCTCCCGTTCAAACTGTTAACAACAGCAATTGATCGTGTGTAGTGTACCCACTATCCTGAAACCACCATACCATTGTTTTTCAGAATTTGACTGTGTCACCGCCACGCGGCTGGCCGCGCCCTCCAATTCTCCATCATGTATTAATCTCTATCAAAGTATGGACTGATTACCTATCGGTGAGAAATGTTCTCAAATATTATGATTCCTTTGTAGTGCTTTATGCACACCTATTCAAGTCTGAATCACGTTTTATTCTCTCTCAAACTGCAGTTCTGACAAAACCAATCTAAGGACTATTGCAGTGATAAGACACAGTGCCAAGCACAACGGTACGCTCTTCCATGTGTGCGACAGTAATGTAAACTAAATGTTGTTTTTCGTATTAATGGATATACTCCGCTATCTCATTATAATTATCCTCTATATATATACATATTTACTAGGTTGCCTGCCCGTTTTCCCTGTCCTGAAGAAGACCCCAAGGCAAGGGCTCAAATAACCCTGCGCTATTCAGAGGGTCGAAACGTCGACAACGTCCTTATAGTCAACTCCTTACCTACATTTTGACATTTATTGCATTATTGGAGTATGACATTTTTGTATATATCGGCACAGTGAATCATCCTATGTGTAATGAAATGAAAACACAATTGTAATTTCTTGATAATTCTTGGTTTTATTGTCACAATTCCTCCATCACACCATCCTCACAAATTCACTTCCTCCCTTCCCCTTTTGGGCACCGTTCAACCTACTTTATTCATTCAAAATGTCAATATATTGGGAATATTGCTCCTCATTGTGAATAAAAACAATGTTGGATTCATTTATTGTTGTCTAATCTTCCTTAAAGTTTATAATTATAAGTGTTCTCACACTGAGACCCCTTCCTTTCAGTAACTTCAATACCCAGGTCTCAGTGACTTGTTTTGGGTCAACCCTGTTCCTTTACCCCACCATCCCATTATTGAAGCGTTTAATAAGTCATAAAAGACAGGCAAGTAAACTAGAATCCCCCACAACGTAAAAATGTTACAGATGTAGAAATTCCTGTCCCAGTAACAGAAACGTATAACCACAAACCATTCCTGTTTTACAATAACAAGCACTACAATAAATGGATACCAATTTTTGTCAGTCTCCACAAATTGCATACCCTTGAAAAAAGGTCTATTTGGAAGTTGGAAGGCATTTTTAAATTGACCCCATATCCATTCACCCAAATATACACTATTTGCAGAAATAACAATACTACGCCCGTAACTTATGTTTTTTACCGGACAAGAAAGCAGCTACATGTAGTCAATATTTAAATGTCATAAAGGAAAAAATGACAACAAATCTCTGAAAGTAATAATGGATTTGAAATTAGCATTGATTACAGAAAATAAAAACAATTTAAAAAAGATTTACCCAGAGACCCAATTTCAGGGATGTTATTTCCACTTTTCACAAGAAAACAAAAATAAAATAAAAAAGCCCAGCAGCTGATTACATGTACGATAGAAAGCTTCAATTTGAAGCAAAAAACCTGTGTATTAGCATTTGTCCTCATAAACATGTAGATGATTTCAACCGGACAAATATCAGACATCCAATTACCTTTTTCAGGACCTGCTCATTTCTTTGGAAGGAGGGCAACTTAAGACAAGGACATTTAACAAGCCTACTGATCGGAATAGCCTCTTATTATTGGAGAGTTACCATCCTGGCAGGATTGCAGTGAGATTGGCAATTTTAACAAACAAGCAGATGAACTAGAGCAAAAACAGTTGGCACGAAAATAACGACGGCACCTAATCAAGACAGCCTACCTAATCAAGACAGCCTATAATAATCACTGTGAGGCCATTTTGGCACCAGTCGAGAAACTACCAAACCCACAACTCACATGCGTGACAACATTTAAACCGGGCTCTAACAAAATCATGAAAGTGATTAAGAAACTATGGTCGATTCTTAATATAGGTGAAACCAAACCCTTATTGCCTACAAACGCACAAACAACATTTAGTGGTCCATACCAGACCACACAGTGTAAATACACAGACAAACATCACCACTGTGTGGGGGATGGCACAGGTCATTTGCCATTTTCCTTGCAATGTATGCCCTCTTACCCAAGCTACAAAAACCTTGCAACTTGGTCTCAGCAAGGAATGGAGACAAGAGAAACACACTAATTGCCAATCTAAGAACAGTGTGTATCTGATAACATGTCCGTTTTGTGTTAGATATATGGGGATGACCACAAGAGCAGTAAAGACAAGCATCAATGAACATCAGAGCAACATCAGATGTAAAAGATTGACCACCAAACTTAGTTCTCACTTTGTCACTACAAACCACACAACCACAGACCTTAGATGGACGATTACTGAAAACTTTAATGGTCACGAATAAACAAAGTTGGGTGATTCACCTCCATACCGACCCCATAGGATGGAACAACAACATTCCTTGGACAGATTTCAAATAGCCAGCTCTATCTAGTGGACATAATGTAGGGCTCCATCAGTACACTTACTGAGGGATGTTTACTACTTGTCAAAACATCCTTTATGATATGTCCCTCATGTCAGCTCCAGTCCCTCATGTCAAACCATAGGATAGCCCCCCTTGTTACATTTAAACTCTTTGCCAGGTAGCTAAACAGCTAAGGGGTTTTGTTGCGTTTTTTAGGGAAGATACACAACTCTTCTATGACTGACACATGCGTGTAGACGAAGTAGTCGTGATTCAGTGTTTCTTCATACAGGTAAGTCTTGGTTAATCTTATTCTCATGAGATACGATCGCTCACCTTTGTCGTTTTCTTAGCTCTCACTGTAGTTTAGCAGACTGACACATGACCGGGCAGGGGAATATTCTTTGTACTTCTTCCCCATGAAAATCCTTCATTCTGGGCACATTAAAATCTCTCTTCACTGGGCATTCTTTGCCCTCTGGAGCTCGAGCGGCAGTCTCTGAGCTCTCTCAGGCCTTGGCCTATAGGCACACCCAACTGGGCATTTATTTACCCATCCGGGAATCAAGCGACAGTCTCTCAGGGCGCTCGGCCCATGACCTATAGGCACGTCCAGTTCTACATAGGCGCACGCACCTCTATATGGGATCGCCACGCTCTGATCTGCGTGGACGACGTGGAGCGAATGTTCCGATACCTTTGGCGGTGAAGACAGGGGTAGGTGGTAATAGGCACTGTCCGGAGTTGACAAGTAAGTGAGTGTTTAACAAGGCTTTCAACCTAATAGTGAGTATTTCTACCGGGGGGGGGCTACTATTATACGCTGTCTATACTTTCCTAGTATATTACCTGGATCAATGCAAACTGTCTATTTTACATTTAGATGCAGGTCGCTCTCAGTTTTGGCATCCTCACAATCAGAAAGGTCAATTTGACCAGAATTTCAGGAGGGTGAGGATCGTATTTTTGCATGTTATATCTGCCTATATTTACTATGGGATCCACTACCCTGTGATCTTATCTACACGCATATATGTTTAGATAACTTTGGTGGTGTGGACCCTTTGGGGCAGAAAGCTATTTTGAGTATGTGATATGAGTCTTGGGGGTGTTTGCTATCTCCAGATTTAATACACATTCATGATGAGTTTTAATTTATGTGTTGATACATATATTTTTCATTTTAGTTTTTATGCAAGTTACCATAATTGGAGCACTTTATTAGAGCACTTTAATAGAATAGTGCTCCCAGGGCGGTAAGATGTCAGCCGGCACCATATCACCCATGCACGGAGTGGGGCTTTGAGTCATTCAGCTCCTCACTCTGCAGAGAAGATTAGGTCACATCTACCTGTTATTATATTTGTTGGTCCTGACGAAATGCCCCCAGATTGCTCAACTACTACCTAAGGCATGAAACATGTTAACCTATAGCTTAGACCTGAGCTTATTAACAGATCTATAGGTGACTAATACACCCTCTCACTTGCAGAGACAGGGACCATTTTATCCCCAGTTTTCTCTGCCTTCTTTTTAAGCTCCGACCAGAAAGATCATATTAAATATTTTTGTGGCATCTGGTTGACAGTTGATTTTATTTCCACACTTTTCACCAATCTTCTCACTTTGTAGGACATACCATTCTCTGTCCTAGTGTGCTCATTCAGCGAATTTATTCAAAGTTATCCGGCAAAGTCCCCTTTCGCAGGGCCCGCCAGGCATTGCAGCACTGGCCTGATGAGGAGTGCAGCCCTATGATTAAGCATGTCACCTTCGGGTCAGTGAGGGCAACTGTTCTGAAAGGCACATGTTTCTCAGGGTATCTGCATTCAGTTAGGAATAAAATATCTGGAGTTGAATCTCTTCTGAACAGTATACTGTGATTTGATTGCGGATTATTTCTACACTGCAAACATTCAATCTGAATATTTTTTGCAAAAATAAGGAACAATTAACTCCACTTCTGAATTACATTGAAGATACATTGATTGGTCATCTAAACAGTTCGCGCAACAGAAGAAGTGCCAAATTCCACACTGAATGGAAGAATTGCTACCTGATTTGCTAAGAGGGAGGCGCAAAAACTTATAATGCTGTGGTGTAATGGCATAACTCATTTATTAGCTCCATTGGCAAGCGAGTCTACTATTTTTTGGTAATTTTTAAAAAGGAGTAGTGTTTTCAGTAGCGTTTCCAAGAAATGAGAGATGGGCAATATTTTGCAAATAGTCTACAATCAATATTAAGTAAAAAGAAATAAACTAAAAAGAAAATGAATGAAAGACTCCTACGAAGGAACAACATTGCCTTCATTTTAAACTACTAATTATATATACAGATCAACAAACCTTTACCTTCCTGTCTTTAAGCTTAAGTAGCCTTCTTTTTTCAGTAAGTTGTTATTATTATCTCCAAGTCAAAAAATGCTATAGGAAAATGTTTAAATAAACGTCTACTATAAAACCATTAACAAAAATCTTTAAGAAATAAAAAAATTCCCATATAATGAGTAACATGAATGTAGGGAGTATTTAAATCTTTCAGATAATGCACACCCAACTCTCTACAGTTACAACTGAAAATGAAATAATGTAGAAATATAAGCAACAGGTTAAAAATGTAAAGGCTTTGGTACACCTGCCCGCCAGATTCAGAGTTGAATTCAGGGGGGTGGGTGGGGCTGCGGCAGTGTCACAGCAGTGAGCTGTTAGGCTCATAGGAGAGCCTAACCTGCAGCCTGCCGCTGTAACAGCACTGACTGCACGTTCCTGCACTGTGTGAAATGCATGCCACTTCATGCAGTAATAGGGGTGCAATTGCAGGGGGCACAACATGTGTCTGGCAGGGGACCCTGTTAGGGACCCCTTAATTGCCTCTCCTCCATCTTTTTCATGACGGGCGCATCGCCATGAAAAGGGCGGTGAAAAGGAAACTCCTAATATAATATGGTCGTGGTGACAGCAGTGGCACTGGCAGCATATTCCTGCTGGTTGCAGACTGCTGGCCCAGCGGGATCCTTGATCGTGGTGGTCCAACTGCCACATTCAGAAAACTGCACATTCAGAAAACTTCTAAATACTATCAAAATACATTGATAGTATTTAGAAGATATACTAGCTGAGTATTAATTGATTAATTGATTAATTGAGTATTTCCTGCTCAATTTTAAATATGATTAACTTTAAAAATTACACAATGCTCAAGAATGTTTCAGTATTAATTCAATTTAAATTAATAATATTTTTAACTGAAGAAGAGGTACAACTCCCCAACACCCTTCACCTTATTTTTTAACTAATACTCCAAAAACATTTATTTTTACATTTGTGGTGAGTAAACCCCCAATCCCCTTTACTGTTTTTTAAACTATTACCCCAACAATGCACTTTTTTCATTTATGGGGATGTGTCCTCCCCCGCTCCCCCCCCTCCAACCTTACTAAAATTGTCAGAATTCAATTGAGCTCTGCTGGGGAATTTTCAAGATCTTTCTGTGCTGACAAAGGCGTTCAGCAGGGTTGCCCTCTGGCTAAGTCACATAAGGGTGTAAAAAAACAATTTTAGTATAAATTCCACCCCTTTGGGTCAGATGTATAAATTTATTTACTTAGGGATTCATTTCGCCCAAGACTAATATGAAAAAAACAACTGAATAAGTCAAGAAGTAATGTGGTGCAGTACTAATGTGCATTTTGCGCAAAACAAGGGTAGGCTTTTAATTTTCCCTGCAGTGGAAATTTATCGGACTGAATTATGGAGACAAACTGATGCTTCAGAATTGTAGAGCTGTAAAGGAATATTCCTGGTGACCCTCCTTAGTCTGCTTCTTAAAGCCTAGACAATGCCATTATTTATGGATTTCTGGTATAATGGACGTTCAGTCAATTGACAAATTAAAACTTGTGCTATATTGGTTGCGATTGTTGGGGACATCAGAGTTGAGTAATTACCAAGAGGCACTCCGGGATGTCTTGAATTCAGACAATAGTCATGCGTTGGGCTGGTGCAGGAAAATTTGTAAGTCATTTGAGAACTTGGATACGCCTGAACTGTGGACTTCCCCTAACTTGATTACCCCCAGGTGTGTAAAGGAACATATGAAGGTACACATAAAATGTGACTATGGAGGGAAATGGTTGCCAACTCACTGAACAGGAGATTAACACTGAGCTTTCCGAGTAGCAATCCTGTGCCAAATTATGAATTCTACTTAGATGGTATTGAACTTGTCACAGCTAGAGTTTGATATCGTAAATATAGGTTCATAATTTTACCACTGAATAATTTTACATATAAATGGGATAATGCTAGCTTAACATTTACCTACTATAGCATCTGTCCAGATCAGGTAGAGGATGAAGTACAATTTCTGTTATTTTCTCCAGACTTGAATCATATCTAATTTCTTCTGCGCCGGTGCATGGGGAATCCTCACTTAGGATTTTGATGGGCAACCCTGTCATACATTTCTTCTTGAATTATTGTTTTATACGGTAGGGCTACTTGTGAAGGCATTTTACGATTTCTGAACTTGTTTACCATGAGAAGTTTGTAAGTGTAGTTCTAGTATAAATGTCCCTTTTTATAGTGCATTACATTTCATCATTCTTTGTTGTATTGTATTGTATTGTAATTGCATTTATATAGCACTTCCTAGCTCTGACGAGGCGTTGAATCGCTTTTTCGGCGAGTAGTATGGTACTCCAGAACTCAAAAAGGATTACTGGTGAAATTAGTAACGTGAAGTATGAAATAATTTGAGCGTTAGATATGTTAGTCTATTTTTTGGATTGAGAAGGATAGTGGAGGGATAGAGGAGGAAAAGGATTGCATTTATATAGTGTTTGTCAGCCCCGATGAGGCATCGAAGTGCTTCTAGGCGAGCAGCACACTACTCGGGAATCAAAAGGATTACCGGTGAATTAGTCTGGGGGAAGATAAATTTAATTTGGGTGGTGGACATGTTAGTCAGTTATATGGATTGAAAAGGATAGAGGGAAGGGTTTGCATTTATATAGCGATTGCCATCCCTGCTGAGTTGTTGATGCGCTTTTTGGCGGATAGCATGCTACCCCAGAACCCAACCTGGATCAGTGGGAAATTAGTATAGGGCAAAATGAAATTAATTTGAGTGGTGGACATAGTAGTCTGTAATTTGGATTGAAAAGAAATAGTGGAGAGATAGAAGAGGGAAGGTTCAAGAATGTTTGTGTTTTTGGGGGGAGGTCATAGCAGTAGGAGGGTGTTTGGGATGAGTAAAGGGGGTGGAGGGGGAACAGTAAGAGGGAAGGGTTTAGAAATACTTGTTATTGAGATCTGACTAGCAAAAAAGGTATGAGATGATGCAAAGAGGGGTAGGCGAGGGAAGAGTCTTGAAAGGGTTATTTTGGAGATCATAGTAGCTGTATGGGGTTTGGGATGAATACGAGAGTCGAGGTAGAGGATATATTGATAGCAGTATTAGGTGAGAAACAGGGTAGTGCCTTGGAAAGAGTAGTAGAATGAGATTTGAGATGAGTCAGAGAGTTTAGGTAGAGGATATATTGAGAGTGGTATAGAGTGATAAATTGGGTAGTGCATTGGAAAGAGTAGTAGAATCAGGTTTGAGATGAGTCAGAGTGGAGGTAGGTAATATATTGGGTGAGATATAGGGTAGTGCATTTGAAATGCTGAATTTGAAGAAAAGTAATGCATATAAAGATACTTAAATACATGGAAGGTATACATGCATTAAATATCTAGATTAAAGTTGCATTTAATAAACTCAGACTTTCAAGTGTTGCTGTACTTTAAATTAATGTATTTGTTATTAATTTTGTAGTTCAATAGTGAAGCAATTGTAAATAAATAATGATAAAATATTTACTGCCACATGCAGTAAATATTTTTAAGAAATCGCTATTTGGGAATCGCAATTCCGTATGCATGTAGGAACTGCAAAAACAATTGCGATTCCCAAACATTTCCTACTAGCGATTCACAAATTGCAAACCGCTATTAGGTAATGTCACTCCATTCATTCCTATGGGCCTATAGGCCCGTAGGAATGAATGGGAATGCATTTCCAAATTGCGATTACAAAATTGGTAATTGCAAATTGCAAGTGCAATTTCAAGGGTGCTGGGGGGCCTAAGGCCCCCCTGATGCACCCCCCAAAAAAAGGTAAGCATGCACAAAAATTCCCTTTTGTGCATTTTTCAAAGCATGCGCAAGTCACCATCGACTTCAACTTGATGGTAATTAGCTTTTCCTAAATGCACAGTTTGCATTTAGGAAAGGCTTGATTCATCACAATTTAAAGAATCGCAAATTGTGATTCCCTAAATGCATTTGCAATTTAGGTAATCGTAATAAATTGTGATTACCTTATTTGCTAATTCAAAGCCTTTGATGCATCGGAAAAGGCCTTTTTCCAGTCACAAATGGGAAAAAAGCTTGCAGCATGTGGCCTTTACTTATTTGTGCAGTCAATTATATACATGTTAAACATAGAATAATGTTACTACAAGTAATGTGTACATTTTTAAGCAAATGTCTATATCTTTCAAAACAATTATTATACATGTTTATACAAAGCAATACACATATGTAGGTACAGATCTATAGTCCAAATAAATGCTTATATACAGAGGGATATGCTGTATATTTATGTTTGAGTATGGTTATTATGTGGGGAGAAGCCAATTCTTGAGTAGTCTTCTGAAGATAAGGTGATTATCCGTTGATCTTATATTCGAGGGTAAAGAGTTCCATAGTTTGGCTGCTTGAACAGAGAAGGATGTGCCACCCATGTTTTTTTCTTGTACTTTGGGATTTTGAGGCGAAGTGCCACTCTAGAGCAGAGGTTCCTTTGCTAAATGTATTTTGTCATTTTACTCCTGACGAAGAGTGGTCCCGTTTCATGTATCACTTTGTGGGTGATACAGAGCAACTTGAAAGTGGACTTCTGGCAACCAGTAACCAATGTAGGGCTGTCAAGGCAGGTGAGATGTGGGCTTGCGGCGTTATATGTAAGAGATGTCTGGCAGCCACGTTCTGAATCCTTCAGAATGTTGTGGTCTTTTCATAATCCACTGTTAGCTGTGAACTTGAGATATGGATTCAGGCTGTTGATCCAGGTTAGGAAGTCAATTATGTTGTCATTGGTGCCTTTCCAAAAGATCAAGATGTTGTCTATGTAGCGTCACCACAATTGGACACTATCCCTTTAGGGTTTGGTATCAGTGAGTATGTGTTTGCCCTCAAAGTCTGACATGTAAAGACATGCCAGGCTCGGGGAAAAAGTGCTCCCCGTTGATGTGCCGTGGGTTTGATGAAAGAGACTGTTCTCGAATTGAAAAAAGTTCTGAGTTAGAGCGATGTGGGCGCACTCCATGATAAAATACGTAGCTTTCGGAAGTAACCTCCTCGAAGCTCAGAGCAAGGGTAGGATACCAGTAAGTTGCCTTCCACCCAATCGATCAGAGCAACTATGTGCTCTGTTTTATCGCCATCGGGCAGTAGATCCTAGTACTGGGGGTGAGTTTCCTGGCCATAACTTCCTTTTTTTCCCCCATAATCAGCTGCACCGCAAACAACACTGTGCATGCTGCCGACACACCCGCTTTTCACGAAGGAATGGCTTGCAATTCTAACATGCCTCCCCAATTTCAGGCGGCAATTGGCAATTTCTTGGGTGTCTCAGATTCAGACTATTATGCTGTTACGTCCGTATCTGGCAACAGGCATAACTTTTAATCTACTCGAGCACAGGCGGCGCCCTCATGTTTGAATGCCTCCTAGTTGATAACCTGCATCTTGCCTCCTCTAGGCTTCCCTAGACTTGGGCACCCCCACTGACCATGGCTAGACTCTACAACCACCCAAGTGCATGCGGCACCTCAAACATTTTAAATGCCTTCTCACTACCGTATCTTGCCACCTGCTGGGCATCAGAGACTCGGGCACTCACGCTGATGCCCCAGGCAAGGGTTGAAATCTCACCCCAGTGCAACCTGCACCACAACGATGAATATGCCATACCACTTTCGATGACACCTGCACAAGGTTATGGAGGATTCCACTACAGTTGAACCTAACCTAACCAACACACACGTCTTCCATACAGTAGTAGAGGCTAATCTCCCTGCCTGTCCACTATCAACACCGCAGTTTGTATTTCACTCTATTGTATCCCTTCCACCACAACCCCATGGCATGCCTACTTAAAACCACCACTGGTGCATGCCACCTTAGCCAATTCCTATGGCAAAACGCTACCCTAATTGTAAGATTTTAATTTTTGTTTGTTTCCTCCTTCCTTGACCCCCCCTTTTTCTTTTGCCCCCACAGGTCTTTAACTGCCCAGTACAGATCTACTAAGGCCCCTCCCCACCCTACTATGTCAGGCTACCCACCTAAAGTTAGTAGCCTGATTGCTAGTAGTGCACTATACCACCACATAGGTCCTAAAGAAGTGCCATACAACTCGTTAGGAGTGACTATGGCACGAAACATGTCGACCCAACACACTGCGACAGCCTGTTAGGAACATTATATCCTCATAGGGCGTCCACTCGTTTTAATTAGGCTGGATCTACCTAAATCAAAAAAATTGCTTCTGAATAGGACTGATCAAGACTTGTTTTAAGATTAACTTTACATGCACTACATTTACACCTGCTCTCTTACCCGCACGCACCCCACGCCGTCTTCAAAAAGATCTCCGGCAAAGAGCCCCGTTTACAGTGAGCCTGTCGGGCATTGCAGCGCCGGCCCGACGAGGAGCAAAGCCCTATGATGAAGCATAACATCCTTCGGGGTGTGTGAGGGCATCATGAAGAAAGACCTGTCTCTACCCCGTTCACTTTAGGAACTGCATACCCTTTTGCAGCTTAGTACCAGAGGTAACAGATTGTGAGACCTGGGTTAAAGTGTTTGCGACAGTCTATGCAAAGTGCTTAAGCACACCGTCTATGACTGTCCTACCCTCCATGATCAAACGTGTTCAGGATCAACACGGTCCGGAGGCGCCTGTTGAATTGGGAATGAGACTTGGACTGTTTGACATAGTTTCTGATCTCATCCATGCTAATGTCAAGGCGGATGCAGTAAACTGTCAAGTTTCCAATGCTTTGCGCGATGTCCCCGATAATCATAAACCCTGGCAGTTACCAAAAATCATTGCGGAGGCTTATAAAACCATTGGCCACAATAGTTTGGGTGTTAAGCCTTCTGCTAAAACAGCAGCTCAACCGCAAACTCAGACGTCTAATGAAGATGAACATCCAGTTTTTCCTAAACAGAATTTGAAAAATAAAAAACGGGGGAAGCAGCAACAGAAACAAGGGTCGCGTCCCGCATCACCAATACCGGTGTCTACGCGAGTATTAAGTCACCTGATCAATTTCAGGTTCCTGATCAACGTTCTCCTTGTTCTTTGCAGGAAACATCGGTCTTACAAACCAGTGGAGGAGAACGCGGCAGAGGCCGGGGTGCCTAACAAGGACATGAGCAGCCCTACCAGACAGAAGATAGAGGCAAGCAGGACGACTTTCAACGTTAACGCCCCCAGTTTCAGAAAAAGAAGGTTGCTGCTTTAAACGCGAGGTATGACACAGATAGTGAGAACACTGACGCTGCTCAACAGCGCGGCGGAGGTTACAGTAATGCGGCAATCACTGCGTCCGTATCTAAACGCAACAGCAACTGACACGTTCATCACTGTAGAAACAGCTGAAACTAGAGTGGCTCCCCTGACAGACTATATGAAATAGTCCTTTTAATTGAAGGTGACATACATTGTAAAATTAAAGGGATTTTTGGGGAAAATCTGACCTCTACATATGACATTTTGTTAGCAGAGGCAGACTGGCCTCACCTTTCGTTTTGGCCAGACGGGAGGAGATAATCATCCCTAGTTTTGCCCACACGGTGCCGAAGGAGCATGCGCTAAGTTTTGCAGAAGAGTGGGCTAAGGTGCTTGCACCGGTTTTTGTACCGTACTCAATGTGGTTGGGACAAACTTTCGCCCAGACATGAGATTACATTGCGGTCTATGCCACAGCCTCAAACCCAATATCCCATGCGGCGTGAAGCAAAGGCTCCTGTTGCAGCGATCCTTGACTAATTGGAATATCAAGGTGTGATTGAAACATGTGTGCCACCAATGAATAATCCTCTTTTCACTGTAACCAAAGCAGATGGGTCGTACCGCTTGGTATTGGATTACCAGCACCTGAACTCTCATTGTCGGACCTGCGCGGTACAGAATACTTACACTTCTGCCCTTGTGGATAGTCTCTTGAGAAAACGGTTTAAGACCACACTTGACATATCCAATGGCTTTTTTAGCCATAACCTGTCCTTTCTTAGTAGTCAATGGACAGCTTTCACTTCTAGCGGCAAACAAAAACAGTTCAAAAGATTAGCCATGGGCTACAAAAACAGCCCAGGCGTCTTTGCCGCTCGTATTGTCTCTCTTTTGGAGGGATTCGACCATGATGCGTGCTCGTATGTGGATGAAATTAATCTCACAGACAACGAATTATGGCCGCATCTGTGTCGCGTTGACTGCATCATTGTTATGGTTGTGGACTTCGGTTACAAATTTAACTTTGCAAATTCTCACATTGCGGAGTACACAGTGTTGTTCTTGGGCTATGAACTCAACAATGAAGGTCGAGGTTTAGCACATCACTTCCTGGAGAAATGCGCACAGTTGCGCGCTCCTACAACTCTGGCAAAACTACAATCTTTGCTGGGTTTCTTAAATTTCGAGCGTACTTACATTCCTGATTTTGCCCAGCATATCAAACCTCTATATGCCTTGATACAACCAGCTTTTACCAAATCTTGCTGGCTGCCTGAACATTCAGCTATACTGCATTCTTTGCAGTCTGATCTTCTTGAATCTAAATACTTACTGACTCGTGACAATCACACAAACCTGGTAATAAGAATTGTGCCAGGCGCAGTGGGTTTCATGCACTTGACGTTTAATGAAGGAGATACAGTCCCTATTGCTTACAAGTCACATTTGTACACTTCAGCTGAAATGCAGTTTTCCTCTGTCGAAAAAGTTTTGACTGCAGTGCAGATGGCGATTCTAAAAGAGAGCGTGCTGTCACAGGGGAAACACATGTTGGTTGTTACACCATATCCTGCCCTGGAGGCAGTGACAAAGGCCAGTGTACCAAATTCAAAAGCTTTGCATCCACGTTAGATACAATGGGCCACATCCTTGATGTCTCTGGATGTCACGTTTATCTTTGATTCCTCTTTGCAAACTCAGGAATACTTGCAGTATGAATTTGTTCATCCAGCTCCTTTGTCTTTACACCCGCCTGAGGATTTCCATTGTATCATTTACACTGACGCTTCGGCACAACCGGCGACTGGATCAAAGCATGCTTATTCAGCAGCCTGCGCAATAGGGATGGGCACCATGGTAAATGAAGAGTTCAAATCTGATGTCGTGCATACACAGACATTAGGGGACTGTACCGCCTAGTTGGCAGAGCTACGTACTCTGGTGCTTGCACTGGAGTACGCTGATCCTTGTGTGACTACTCTTATTGTAAGTGACTCTTACTACTGTGTTCAGTCTTATAATCATAATGTACTCTTTTGGACTCAGAATAAATATCGTGATTCCAAAGGTAGCACAATAAAACACAAAATGCTTTGGGTTTGAGTCGCAGAACTAAAAGAACGTCTGCCTCTCGTGTTTGTAATTTGTAAAATACTCTTGGTCACCAGCGCTTAGGAGTACACGCTGTCGGTAATAGTCTTGCTGATGAAGCAGCAAAGACAGCAGTAGCAACATATGTAGTAGCAGCAGTTACACGTTCCAATAGTAAGAGTGATGATGACATTTTGGCAGTCATTGTTGCAACAGAGAAGGGAGGTAATTACCCTGTTGTATAGCGTTTTAGGACCCTAGTGTAAATTTACCGATTCATGCCCTTATATAGGTATTATTCACATTACCATTATATAAGCATAAAAATCATACCCATATTTAGACATAACCCATCCAGTCCAAATACGGCATGGCTACTTCCACTAGTTCAACAACGATTTATTGGATAACTCGGGTTCAGCAGTCAGGGACATTCCCTTTCTTGAATATTGATTTGTCCTAGAAATCATGGCGTTTTCAAAGAACTACCGTTCTTTGGTGACATTATTATTTCCGAACTTGCGTCAATCCAGGCACCTTCATGGTATAAATATGCCTACACTTGCCCTAGCAAACACACTGTGGTTTGGAGCAGTTCGACTATCTACTTGCCCGACGTATCTCGCTACAGCAAGTGCCGAAGGAAGCCGATCCTACAGCTGACGCACTGACAGAGAGGCTGCCTTTCTCTCGCTGAGAATCCAGTTCCAGTGTTTCCAAGCTCCCCTTGCGGGGTGTTGAGAA
This sequence comes from Lissotriton helveticus, assembly GCF_964261635.1. NCBI lineage: Eukaryota > Metazoa > Chordata > Amphibia > Caudata > Salamandridae > Lissotriton > Lissotriton helveticus. The sequence goes on from NC_136059.1 coordinate 966,646,132, forward strand.
ATCGAGCCCTGAGACAGAGATACCAGACCTCCTTCATTATAAAACTAAGGTACCGAGCTGATTAGACCCTAAGAGAAATCTTGGATAGATTCTTGGCAAAGAAACTAAACACACACTTACTTCTTCCCTCATACTAGACTAAGGTTAGGTACATCGGGGTAGGCGTATTTTAGAAACACCAGTAGAGTACTTTTAGTCTTTGTTTTTTATGTATGTATTTTATGGCTTAGAAACCATACCATGATTTTACAGTATTGTTTAATAAAACTCTTCTTGCTGTACGCATTATACTTTACAGCCAGTATTACGATAGTAGCAGTTCTATAAATACTTTCATTGAAAACGCCCGTCTCCCTATTTCTCTGCACCTCTGGTGAAACGAAGCATGCACGATTGACCGAGTAAAATATCTATCTATTGTTTCCACGACTCTGAAGATCAGTTTTATTCTTGGGGAAACAAAGTTGTCAACTTTATGCGGTTGTCAGAAACGAATCCCTTCTTGTGGATTCGAGAACGTTTCTAGTTACCTCTGAACTAGCTGACACTCACAATTAACTCTAATATATTCCATAGAGACCTAGTCGACTTAAAGTCCTACGTCACATCTATAGGATATATTATTCCAATGCGCAGAGCCTATTGGGAATATTGGAACTACACTACATGGCGCCCAACGTTTGGTAAGGCACTAATTGAACGCTAGATACTAGAGTAACTCAGTTGTGCTTTTTACAGAGACTTCAATAGCCATCTGGGGTGGGTAAAAGGATAAAATATCCGCCATAACTGAGTAGGACAAAAACACTATGTATTAGTTTTTGGTTTGATTCAACATTGAAAGATACAGTGTTCCAAGATATTGTGCACCTTATCTTTGTTTCCTTGAAACTTGCTCTGCAAACTTTCAGTCAACAAAATGACTGAAAACGAGAACGGTGGAGCTGCAGCTGCAGCTAGACCTGGTTTAGACGTTACAGGTTTCCAACAAAATGACCCGGATGCTATAATGTTCCCGGAAGACTTAAGGAAAACCATCACTATAAAGCTAATAACAAATGGCCTATCATCAAGAGGTTGTAGGGTCATTTTTGTCATAGAGGTACATGAATATCGGCAGGCAGAGGTATTCTATTCATGGATTGTCTACCCTGAAGCAAATCCAGTAATACATGTGTTCCACTTCTACAAAGTAGAGGAACCTCCAACGGTTTACTTTCCTTTCGAGGACATTGAAATTCCACTAACTTACCAAGAGCATCAGCTCTGGTTTAAAGGCGCCCTACAACATCAAAATCACATTACCAGGCTCGGTCTTCTAGGTAGACCAGGAGCAACATGGCCGGTACTAGCAAGCTATACACCACATCCTGACATTGAAGAAATATCAAGTGAAGAACTATTAGTTCAATTAATCAATTAATCAAAATACATAGACAATTGGTTCAATATGTCATGAGGACTCTAACAGTCCAACCTGCTATCAGGATTCCACAGCAAGCCCCTCATCAGGGGAACACAAATAAAATTACACCACAGACGTACAATCAGTCATTGGTAAATTACCAGCAAAACGGGAACAAATTCCATTCTGGTTAGCTCAAAAATTCACTCAAATCGAGGCAGATTTTTAACAATCTGTTTACCAATGGTGATCGCACCACATCTGGAGGAATGCGACATCTGGGGTACAGTCTTTGCTGCAATCTACGCAAAAACTCATGGTGTTCCGTCTATGGCGGTAATACCAGACGTCCTGAAACAGATTCAAAATGAATACGGGCCAGAGCCTGCTTTGAATCTAGGTATGAAATTACTTAAAGATTTCAAACAGGTCTCAGCTATAATATTAGCTAATATTAAAGGTGAAGCAGCATATGTGGCGATCCGCCAAAAATTAAAGAACTTGATGTAACTGAGCAACCATATGAACTTGTAAGAATAATTGAAAAATCCTATGAAGAACTAGGTAGAGATCGCTTGGGTAGAAAACCAGTAAAGCCCCAACTAACAGAAAATCCTGAAAAGGTTTTTATTAAAAACACTCTCACTACTCCTAAAAAGAAGTGGGAAAATACTAGACAGACACTTCCTAAAGAGAAGCGTTCTCAAACCAGAGGTAGGTCTCCTCAAAGGGAGCCCTCTGAAAAGAGGTATAACCTCAGGAATAGGGACAATTTGAGAAAACCTGATAGATATCAAGATACTGATACACATTCCTCTCGTACCTTTCAGAGTTCTTCACAGAATTCGGAAAGAAGAGGATGGTCAGAACACAAGGAAGAACGCGTGAAGTCCAAAGACGATCAACACGTTCCTAAGAATAAGAAAACCTAATTCACCAAAAAGAAGGTAGCAGGTCTAAAAATCAGACATGCCGAGGATCTTGAGGACACAACTCAAGAACGGGGAGTGGGCCCAGACAATGCTGAACAGCGCAGCAGAAGTCACCATAGCTCACAAGATCCTGAAGGATCATCTGGAGACAGTGGACTTGAATGAGTATATTCAAGTTGAAACTGCCGACACCAGGGTTAGTGTACCCCATAAGTTATATGAAGTAACACTCCGAATGAAGGGGGACATAACTAAGAAAATACGAGCACTCTTTTGGGAGAAGCTCTCTAAGGGTATGACATTCTTCTAGCTGAAAAAGACTGGCCACCAAAATTTGTCAGGGAGTGCTGTGACGAGGAGGACCCGGACACGGGCCCTCCAGGCTTACCTTTTCCTGTGTCCCCTCTTTTCGAACAGCACACCGACGCGTGGAAGACAGCTGCAGATCGATACAACCCCACGCTGGAGACAGAAGATCCCTGTTTCTTTAATTGGGCGGAGCTGGACCCTGGACCCGCCCTCCTCACAGAGGTAAAACAACGCCCAAACAACACTCAGGTGTGCGAGACACCCGGAGGGAGAGCAGGAGAGTTGAGGAGAGAGGACAGTTCTGTGTGGCGTAAGGAAGAAGAGGAGCAGCGGACGAAAGAGGCGATTGAGGAGGAGGCGGGAGACGAGAGGAGGCAGACGGGAGAGGAGGCGAGCGAAGAACATCAGCGACAGGAGAAGGCGAGAGACGAGAGGAGGCAGACGGGAGAGGAGGCGAGAGAGGATCATCGGAGGACGGAGGAATCAGAAGCGGAAGACAGCGCAGCCCCGAGCAGCAGAGAAGAAGGGAGGCAGAACCAAGACGTCTGCGAAAAGCCGGGAGGCCAACGGGAAGGCGCATCGCCCAGCCACACTTCACATGAAGTGTGGCTAGAACAGGTACGGTCCCGGTTCACGGGTTGGGTGGGACGGAGGTGGGGTAAACCGCCCTAAGGCAAAACACTCGTTACCCTGGGCACCTCCCCCCACCCTTTCACTATTCCGACACTGCGAGACAGAAGGAGCACGTGTGTTCCCTCACTCCCCTACCCGAAACCACTACCAAAACTCCAGCCTAATATTGGTTTCTTTTCCTTTCTGCTGCTGGGTTTCCGGTGACTGCCGCGACGGCGGACGAAAGACCCCCGACCCCCAGGAGGCACCGGGAAGCAAGGAGGTTCGGAACGGCAGTACAAGTGGCGGAGGACACAGAAACCCCCCTCCCTTATTACCGAGTACCGGTCCAAAAGAGACGTTTGTACCGAACAATAAAACCCTCGCTACCAAAAACCCCTTTGTCAGTTAATCTGTTCGACGTACCGGACGAAAGCCCACAAGTGCCCACATGGCGAAGAGATATAAAAATATACTTATGCCAGAAAATGGGCTGTAGCCCAGGCTCCAGCATTATATAAAAATCATGTAGGCCGGGATGAGGATTCTCCTCACCATAAAATCCAGTTAAAAAATCAACCAACTGCTCAGAGGCAGTATCCAGTTAAGCAAGAAGCTTAAAAGCAGGTCAGGGAGATCTTAGATCAACTTGAATACCAAGGGGTGATTGAAACATGCACCTCATCCATGAACAATCCTTTGTTTCCTGTCTCCAAACCAGACAATACATATCGTCTAGTTTTGGACTACAGACATTTAAACTCTTGTTGCAAAACATTTGCAGTACAAAATGCACACAGTGCAGCACTGATGAATAACAGTGTGCGCAAAAAGTATAAAACTACAGTAGATATTTCAAACGGTTTCTTCTGTCAAAATATCGCACCTGAAAGAAGGTACTTGATTGCTTTTTCAATTATGGGGACACAGCATCACTTCTGTTGTCTCCCCCAGGGATTCAGGAACAGTCCATGGTTATTTTCAGCCAGATAACAGAGTTACTACAAACGTATGATGATGAGGCATTGTCTTATGTCGATGACATCTATCTTACAGACGATGACTTGGACATACACTTGAGCAGGGTGAACACCATAATACTTGGTTTCTCATCTGAAGGGTACAAATTCAACTTTAAAAAATCAAGAATTGCCCACCTCAACGTCCTATTCTTAGGATACGATCTTTCAAGTGAAGGCAAAAGCCTGGCAGCAAACTTTTTAGAGAAATGTGCGCTGCTCCAACCTCCAAAAATGCTGAAAAACTTTCAGTCAATTCTAGGTTTCCTGAATTTCGGAAGAACTTACATACTAAACTACACAGAAAGGTTTAAACCTCTCTACGAATTAATCAAACCTGATTTAAAAACAACAAATTGGACTCAAAAACACACAGAAATTTTGCGTTCAGTGCAAACAGACATGTTAGCAACATCACATTTACAGAGACGTGTAAACCTACGCAACCTTGTAATCCGAATCATCCCAGGAAGATGCGGATTCACGTACTTAACCTTTAATGAAGGAGAAAAAGTATCAATTGCTCACATATCACACTTGTACACACAAGCTGAAATGAAATTCACTTCAACAGAGAAAAATCTGATAGCCGTTTAAACTGCAGTAGCAAAAGAGCGAGCTCTCGCACAGGGAAAACGCATAAAAGTCGTTACTCCTATACCTGCCTTAGAGGCAGTGACAAAAGCAAGCATTCCAAATGCAAAGTCTTTACATCCAAGATGGATACAATTGGTTAACTCTCTTGCTGCAACAGACGTTGAATATGTTTTTGACCCCTAATTGAAAACTCAAGAATTTTTACAATACGAACTAGAATGTGATCTGCCGACTGAAATTCTCCCTCTAGAACAGTACGAATGTATTATATATACAGACGGATCAGCACAGCCCCATATTGGGGGTAAACAAGCTTATAGTGCTGCGTGCGCGATTGTTAAAGGTCGCTGGCGCAATGGTAAATTCCGACCTATGGTCACAAAAACTCAATCTCTCGGAGACTGTACAGCTCAGCGAGCTGAACTACAGGCTTTTAAGATGGCGCTTGAAAATACAGATCGCGAATTCTCCACACTCATAGTGTGCGATTCGTATTACTGTGTCCAATCTTACAATGAATACTCGCAGAACTGGGTTCAAAACGGTTTCAAAGATGCAAAAGGTGGCACAATCAAGCATAAGTTGCTCTGGGAAGAAGTAGTTCAGTTCCAGAAAGAACTACAAAAGACTCATGTTATCCATTCACTAAGTCATCAGCCTGATGGCGTGCACGTTGAAGGGAATTCATTGGCTGATGAAGCCGCAAAGGCAGCTGTGCAAACGGCTTCCATAACTGCAATCACTCGTTCAAAAACAGAAATAGACAGCGAAATAATGCAAGCTGTCGTCGCTTCCCATAAAGACAGCGGTAAAACGAAGACGCCTCTTCTAATATCGGATAAACCATTAGCATGTGTATATCTGGACCACTGTGATCCCTTACAGAGGATGGCAACTATAAATATATCATGGTCGCAGTGGATTCATGCTCAAGATTCATTTGTATGTGGCCTCAGCGCTCGGCTGACGCCCGAACTGTTATAAAAGATTTGCGAGTCTTTATCGACACATACGTAATCGGCTTGCTACATTCTGGCCAGGGTCCTGCATTTAGATCTCGAGCTTACAAGGAGGCCATGGCCAGCTTTGGCGTTGCATTGCGGTACTCAAGTCAATTCCATCCTGAGGGAAATTCGGTTGTGGAAAGAAAAAACTGTGACATAAAGCAATCTATAACAGCAAGGGTATTAGGCTCGGGTGACGGGTGGGTCAAACATCTAACGTAGTTTAAACAATCTGCCAAGAAATTCTCTGGGTGGAATCACTCCATATGAAATCCTTTTTGGTACTAGAATGATTGTCGAAGACCTCGATCGTCATACTTCAGTGGTAGAACAAAAACCCTTTGATATCAAAGACCATTTGGCTGTTTTGCAGGACTTAAATGAACAAGAAGAAGTCTAAGCAACACCTTACAGAAGCAAACGACCACTGAAAAAAAAACACCTGTCCCAGCAAGGCCTGTCTGGATTCCAAAGATTGGGGATCTAGTCAGAGAAAAGATCGTGGACAAGAAGGAATTTGGGCCTTCATAAAGAAAACCAGTACCTGTGCTAGCAATCCACGGATCAAGAATGGTGTTACCGTCGCCCCTTGCTGGAAGAAAGGAGAACCGGTTCGTGTCAATTGACCTGGTAAAACCACACCAGGTGGCCGATAATAAGTAGTAGGCCCAGTGGACTCCAAAGATGTAGCAGAAGACCAAATCTGGCTACTTTCCAAGAGGTTCAAACTGAGAGACTCATCACCTTTGAAGAATCTGCAGCAAGAAAAGAAGGACTATGCAACAAAGCAATGGAACTTGTGCCTCTTGAAACCCAAAACACAGTTCATCAAGACACTCCTGTTTACAATGATGTAGCCTCAGACTATACTAATATGGCAAGAGATCCAGTAGCTCCCGCGATTTCATGTAATCCGGATGCAATACCAACAATTGACAGAACTGCCTCTGGCTATGTCATCAACTTTGATACATTTTCTGAGGATCCCAGTGAGCCCGAAACAATGCCAGCAAACAAAACTTTTAAAGACAAAATAACAGCACTTTTTAATCAACTAGAAAAGACTTATCTGGTTTCACCATGGGTTGAATTTTGGATTGTGTTAGGTGTACTTTTCTCCTACTTTGGCTCATTCTTGTTTTAAGTTTGGGAAAGCTGATAGAAGGAAAATATAGTAAAATGGACACAGCAAGTAAGAATATCAACTTGCTCCTGAAACCACACAAATCATCTCATCGTGAAAAAAAAGACGTCACCAGTAAACATCACAACTGTTCCTACACCAGGTGGAATCGCATGGGACAGAACTGATTATGACATTTATGGTCCGGGCGAGCTGCTGAAGATTCCACATCAATTCAAGGTTTCCCTGAGTGACTTTGTTTCACCCAGCTCATTTTCTGATGATTGGGACTTTGAGACTGACAATTTATTTATTTTATTTATTTCAGGCTTATATCGCGCTGGCATCGACTCCCAGGGGAGTATCTCCGCGCTTTTGACTTCTGCCCCAATGAAATCAGTAGTACGCTGGCTGTTTAGGTGCTGAATAGGAGAGTTTTTAGCATTTTCCTAAATGGAAGATAGTCCCTGCAGAGCCTAAGGGTATTAGGGAGACTGTTCCAGAGGGATGGACCTGCAATTGAGAGTGCTTTGCTCCCCTGTCTTGCCTTCCTGGCTCTAGGTACCTGTAAAAGACCTTGCTCGCTAGACCTAAGAGAGCGGGAGGGTTTATAGGGGACAAATTTGTTTGCCAGATATGCAGGTCCCATATGGTCAATAACATGATGTCAGATTTAGAAATGTCTGCAAAATTTACAAAACATGAATACTTAGAAGGTTCATCAGATTATGCACAAATGTATTGTTATAATCATTTTGGTCATCATTACTTGCACAAATCTGCAAGCCCTAGAAATGTTTATACTTTCAATCAATGAGAACACTGCCCAATGCCACCAAAAGGTGGCTCAAAAACATTCTATAACAAATTTCCATACTTCTCAGGTTTTAATACCACAAATACGGAATTTTTGCATGTGGCACCCTTCATTCTGACCAGGGTCCACCGTTCGCCTCTAAGGCGTACAAGAATGCCATGAGGTCCCTGGGGGTGCAGGTCAAATTTGCGTCTCCATACCGACCCGAGGGTAATACCGTTTTGAAGCGAATGAACCATTATTTAAAGCAATCCTTGACAGCTAGGGTTTTAGGTACTGGCAGGAACTGGCTGGCCAATCTGTATGGCGTTCAACATGCACTTAATAATCTCCCTAGAAGGTCTCTGGGTGGGCAGAACCCATACAAGATGCTCTTTGGCATTAAGATGTTTGTCCCGGACCTTGAGGGTCTAGACATGGCGGCGTCTGCCGCACCCTTTGACGTAGATGATCATTCTGCTGTATCAAAAAACCTACAAGAGACTAAAGACAGTCTTGCAAAGGAACATTTGCCCTCCACATCAGATGCTACACATCAGATTCCAGCAGTTGGCTGGCTACCCCGAGTCAGTGACCTGGTCCATGAGAAGGTGGAGAACAAGAAGGAGTTCGGCCCCTCATATCGTGCACCAGTTCCTGTGCTTGGCGTTCAGGGTACAAGAACAGTCATTTTACCTCTACTTCCTGGTCACAAGGAAAACAGGTACATTTCCTTTGACAATGTCAAATTACAATGAGTGGACGATTCTTCTTAGTATGACACCAGCGGTCTCTTGCCCAGCAATGCTAAGAAATTCTGTTTTGGCTCCGGCGAATACCAACAGGCCTGACGTTGCCATCGAAATGCATACAGTTGCGAAACCTTTATTGAATCCACCGGCTGGTGACTCCCATGATGATACTGAGTATACCTATCCTACAGATGTGTCATTGCCTGGTGTGCAAATAAGTGCAGTTGACCAATCACACTTTTCATTTTTACACTGACTGTACAACATCGAGGTCCCCATTGAAAATGTCTATTTTTGCTGTTTGGTTTAAAATAAAAAAATGTATACCCCGTTGGACTTACATATGGCTGGTGCTTTTTTAATTTTTTGTATTCATGTCAATTGGATTTGTAGTTGTATGTTTTTGTCCAGTGAATGGACATTATGTTAAAGAATGATCTACAATTAGGTTAATTGAAGGACCTTTGGCACCACACTCCTCGTCCCACATCATGAAGAGGGACCAGACTTTTGTCAACATCACAGTTTGGCCTGTATTAGATGGGATTGTGAGGGATGTTGTTAAATTTCAGATACACGGCCCTACAGAGGTTATAAATGTCCCCAATGTACTTCGTGTTTCAATAGGGGATGTTGTAAAACAAAACATACTCTCTGACGATTGGGATGTCCAAGCCGTAGTGGCTCTTTTTTCTGATTTGAAATATTGTGCTGCTTTTGAGGCTGAAGATTAGTACTTAGACTCAGCAAATTATGCAGACTTATTCTGCTACCAACACTATGGCAATCATTTTCTGCATAAGGCAAACACATTTAGAAATGTGGTTAATAATACACAATGGGAAAATTGTCCAGCTCACATTGAAGGCAGCTCGAAAACTCTTTTGAAAAAGTTTACTGATTTTAATCAATTCAATCCTGACGCCTTTTATTTTAGGATGACTGCTAAGTCCTCTTCCAAAGTTAGACTCACCCACACTAAATTAGTGTATTCGAAGTCCTTTATCGATCAATTAGCTATGGGGGCTATGAGCTGTGGAAAGATACTATTGATCTTAAATCGGTTTGGGGCTCTAAAAGCTGGCAAGTGCAAGGCACTGAGGCTTTGCATTGTGCTTGTCTCATCCCGAACCATATGTTGTTTTTGAGCTCGACTATTTCACAAACTACTTGCTTTGGAATGGCTACGTCTACGAAATTAAATGCTCCTTCTATTCCTGATTTGGGAGAATACCCTACATGGTGCAATCACACCAATAGGTCCATTGATGAATTGCAGTCCCTAATACTAAATTCCTCTTTTAATATTTCCAGCTTGGATCCCCAAGGTTGGTTATTATGGAAAAAAAGTTCAAATTCATGCCAACATCCTTTTATGGGTCTGGCCCCTGGCTAAACACATGTTAGGGTGGATCCCCGTTTTGAAAGCGCCCATTCTGTTACTACCTATTCAGTAGGCAAGTTATGTCAGAACTGGCTTAAAAAGTTTCCACTTTAGCGTCAGTTAAATTTCATTTGTCCAAATTGACTGACAATGTTGATTTGAATGACTTTGTTAAAGGCCTGGTAGGAGGCAGGTAAAAAAGATGGATATATGCTATTTACAACGAAGTTTGGAAACTGTTTCAAATTGAAGCTGCTTCTAGATTGAGAGCTATTGATCAAGCTAATTTAGAAAAAGTGCTTGTAGTTGTTGATAATAGCATTAATACCCTTTCTTCCCAAATTTACACATTAGATAATATTGTTTCATCTGTTGTTGATATTGTGCAGGATGAAGTGTCTGTTTTGCACCATGATCAAAATCAAGTATGTTCCATTATGCAGTTTGCTTGGACTTTTTCAAATTTTAAAATCGGGGAAAGTGGCTTGGGACTACATGAATACCTCTTCTCTATTTTTAGTGTTTAATTTAACTGAAAAACAACAGTTTATATCTATGAAGGATGCTGCATATTCACTTTTGCATATTGAAAAGTTTGAACCTTTACCTTTTTCTGTTGCCGAATCTAATAAAGCTGTATAGCTCATTCATGGGTTAATAACACTGCCTTTTCCCTTATTTAAATTCAGTTCATGAATGAGACACTATGCCATAGGCAGATATGAACCATTGGGAAGTGCCTATCTCCATGAAGTTTGGTCTCTGACATTTACTTATAGATGCCTGAAGGAGGGTAAAGAAGTTTATTTGAAGGGCAAGGAGTGCACTTCTACACCTGATCACTCACTGGTTTGAAAGAACATACAATTGCACGGCTCGTGTAACACGCAAGCTCGGAATTTAGCATACATTTTAAAGGGTAATCCTGTCCCTGCAATAACACTAACTTTCACGTTGCTAGCGAACAGCAGCTATTCACTTTTAAATAATGAAGATTGCTGCGGCATGCTGGCAGGGATTTCATACATTGTGACCGTCTCCCAACGTGTAGCTTGCTGTAAACATGTGCTTTTTCCACCCCGCATGGGAAGCTCGATGTGTCCATCTGGCCTTCCTTTCCAACCTTGAAAGCAGAGTTCAACAAGATGAGTCGAATAAGGGCTCCAAATCAGGATGGAGAAGTGATCCTTTTGCGTGGATCCAGTTTTTGATGCCCAGCTAAGAGAGTCACAGACCGACAAGGACGGCAAAGGAGGCTTTTGCTTGAGGTGACCCCCTTTGAAACAAGGGTTGCTTCAGAGATCCCAGTATCAAGCCCCTGAATCCTGGTCCCAAAGTGAATGAAAGTTTGCACCTTTGTTTGTTGATCAAGAGGTGCCTGGGCATACTGGGTACAATTTGTGGGCCAACAATAGAGCAGTGCGCCAGCGGAGCAATACAGTAGTTAGGGAAGGACATGATTTCAGGGTACAGGTGCTGTGCCCTTGGTGCCTGTTAGATTAAAGTGAATTAAATGGGTGCACTGCCTGAGACACTGGACAGGATAGTTGAGGGCATTTGCCCTGGGGGGTGATTGCCCTATCCTGAAAGACTTTTTTTTTTTTCAAACTGGGCTGTGATTGAGTTGCGAGCTGTGCGGGAACAACAAGAGCCTGCCTGTGAGGCTCAAACAGACACAGGGAGAAGACTCCCCTCTGGCTGGTTGTACAGCAGCTTTAATTTCCCAAGGACTTCTTTTTGTTAGCAATGTACCCCTTTGAACATCCCATTTTTGAGGAGGAGCAGCCGTTTGCGGCTCCTTGTCCTAACTCCTATAGCCCTGTGTGGTCCTCCTGGTCCCCTGGAGCCAGGATTGTTTTTGTAATAATATGTCTCACTGCTTTAATATTTGAATTTCGAATAATGTTTATTATGCAAGAGAAACGTCCTTCTGAGCAGTTAACAAATGGTACTTTGCCCTTTCCTTGACTATATTAATTGATACTCTAGCCCTCATAAAAGGAACACTGGAAAAGTCTATTGAAAATGTTTTTATTAGATATGTGCTGTTGGCTATTCTGAAATTGAAATAGATGGTCACTGAAATGCTTAGGAGCCGTGAAAATGTTTTTACATAGAATTGGACTAGATAGTTCTAGGATATGCTTTCTGCTTAGGGTTGGAAAAATATTGATATTTCTGTTTGTGATAATAGTCATCACTCTCTCCTGCTATCTGTATGACCCAATGCTCTGTTCCCTTTGTACTCCTGCTTATACCTTATATATACCCGCTTAATGAAATGTTTAGAATGTAAATGCGCACTTAGCAATGGATTTGGATATTGATGAATTTTTGAGAGTATGAATGTGCAAAATATTTTCTATGTTCCTACTAGATCATAGGGATCTCTTTAGTTCATGCTAAAAGGACTATCTGTTAAAGATTGCAGGAATCGCTGTTAGCATGAGCTGAAAGCCATTTTGTTCTTGGCAGCCATTTTAGTTAGTCATGTGCTCGCCATGTGCTTTCTCCCTCTTCCAGAGCCTTATACATGCTCAGAAAGGTCTAACTGGTAGAATGCACCTGCTCCTAGTATAGAACTGTCAGGCTATTCTTACTGATGTAAGAAGTTTAATCTCCCCTACCACTTTGTTGAGCAAGCACATTTTTTATACCCATATTAGTCAATAGTTACGTTATAGAATGGCCCCAGTAACTAAGGACAACCTAAGGTTTGAGAATTTAGAAACATATATAAGCAATGAGTCTACAAAAAATTCTATCATAAGGAAATGTTATTTAATCACATAACCTCATCAGAGTCATTTAACATTTTTCAGAGGATTTTCAATCATCATATTTTAAAACACAAGGTGCCCAAAAAGGACAGAGAAAAGGGGGCAGGGGAAAGGTGGGTGAATTTGAAGTGAGGATCGTGGTCAAGTGAAAAGCATGGAGAAAGATGTGAAATCACTTAATCATTCAGTGATAGAAATCCAACAGATAATTACAGGCCGAAGCTCCATGAATTCATATATACATATTTATACAACACTATGCCCTGTTATTGAAACACAGTAAACATCTCTGTTGATGCAAGGGCTAGTTGTGGAATAGAGAATGTCGACGTTTCGACCCCGTAGAGACAACGTAGGTTAGTTGGCACCTTACACTAGGGTCTTCATCAGGACAGAACTGTATGTAGGAGGGCACCTAATGTGGGAGTATAAAAATGAAATCGGTACTGTGCAATGAGCTGAATCAATTCACAGAAAGATCTCATGCGTGAACAAATATTTACCAAAAAGTCCTGCAATGAGGACACCGTATAAAGAAAGGGCCAGGTGGCTCCTAAGGTGTAGAGGGTGACATCAACCTCTAAAGAAAATAGGTATAATTAGAGCGCGGCTGTAGCTCATAATCTAAGATTCAATCGTTTACAAAAAGCAGGCTAGTCACTTACTCAAGTATATGGAGCAAGCAGCGTGCCCTTCTCAATATGGTTGGCTCAGCAGAGCTGCAGTCAAAGTGTGGTATAATGGTGCTAGTTGGGGTGATCAATAAGCACAGGCATGAGTGCTCTGTGTCAGAATACCTGCCGCTGGTGCCTGCCAGGAGTAGCATGTAAGCTGCCATAAGATCATGAACCAATATATTGTACAACACACTTGCTTTCTTCAACAGCCAGCCATGATCACATTGTTTGAGCTGGTGGGTGTGCTAAGGTCACTTCAAAACCAAGTTATTTGGTAAGTTTGCATTCTCATGCCCCCACGGGCAAATGGTTTCCCGCTCTACATTGCCAAGACCAAACATAATTTTCTTAACAATAGGAACATGCTAAAAATAAATATTGTCCTCACCTCAGCTTCCTGTGTTCCGATAATAATAATACCTTCATCTTGCCCTGGCTCTCAAAGGCCCATAATTGTCTAATTACATGGTTTTTGTTTGGGTTAAATGTACTCCTTGGAATGTGTAAGCTACTAATGTGAACACTTAGTGGCAATAGTAGGCAAAATGAATCATGTTTATGCTTCTTCACATAATCAAGCACCTACTAGGGTTGAATACAGAGTAGGTCTTACTTTGAGCAAGCCAAATCAAAAGGCCTTCGAGTGGCACATACAAAAAGTGCAAAAAGCACGACCTTTTCTAAAGTAGAAGGTAAAGAAATGGTGTCAAGGAAACAGGAAGGCAAAGTATCTCTCATACCAAACTAGGGGATATATTAGCAAGAACCTCGTTAAAATTATCGCCGTTTTAGCTAAAATGGCGATAATGGGCTTGCTAATATGCGTTATAGAATTCCAATGAAAGCCCAGGTTAGATGTCCTGCACATCTAACCTTGGCTTGTATTAGAATTCTATAACGCATTTTAGCAAGCCCATTATCGCTGTTTTAGCGGCAGTATCCTGCCTAATAAAGCGAGTGTTATTCTATTTGGAGTTTGCTGTTTCTCACATCTGGTTTTTGACCAGCTCAGTGACAGGCACACATATTCATTATCAGTCTACTTCATGGTTCTACAAGTGCTTTTACATTTGGAGTTTGGTTTTTCTCACATCTGGTTTTTGCCTGCTCAGTAACAGGCACACTTCTTCATTATCAGTCTGTTATTAACTGCCTACCTGCATGGTTTCTTAGTGATGCACACACACACTTCTTTGAGCGAGGTTATAAGATCCTAAATTTACTAAGTTTCTAGCATTGTCGACAAAAAATGTATATTTCCATGTGGGTACTGTTTATTGACACTAGCATTGTGTTTGTTAGATTGTTCTAAGTATGCTAAACGTTACTGCACTACCCTTTTTCCTCACCACTTCTGGTGCTCTCCCCACGAAGAGGCAAAAAATGGAAGAAAGTGTTCGAAAGGTTTGCCTAGGAATGTTGAACATCTTTAAATGGTGAGAGGAGGTCAACTTTACTGCTCCATTGTTTGAGCTCTGAGGGACAGGAAATATTTGATTATCTGCCAGATCTTTCTGCTGCGAGGCAGAAGAGTTAAATGAGTATGATATTCGCATTAATTATTTATTTATTTTTAATTTTTTTTACATAAAGTAAGTACAATACTCAAGAGGTATCATTTTGCGAGGAAGGTGCAGAAGGAAGACGAATCTGTGGAATGTTAATTAACAGAATTAATGAAACTTTCCTCCGCCTGTAAGTTTGCAGGTCTCATTGATGAAAGAATAGGAGACCAATTCATGTTAGGGTGTGAAATGGAAAAGGTCGGGGAGAAGTTGTGGATGAGGGATAAGCCTCTTCTAGATGGTGCTGCAGGTTGCCAAAAGAGTTGAACACTATATGAAATGTGCTGCAGCAATAAAAAAGGAAAAGGTTCAAACTGTGCAGGTGGTGAAGGAGAGTGGAAGGGTTGAAGAAGCTAAACATTAAGAGTGAGGAGAGCACAGTGAAAAATAATGTACCACTACACAAGTTTTATAAGTGTGATAAAATAGGGCACGTTGCTAATGATAAGACATGTCCTGCTCTAAGAGCAACATGTACTAGATGTATCAAAAAGGGATACTTTGCAGTGGCGTGTAAGGCAAAAAATGTCACTGCTTGTCTTAAACGGGTAGTGGTAGAGGGTGAGCAAGCAAGTGATTGTTCGGATTTTGAGTGTAGACAAATTATCTTACAGATAGGTTGTGAAGACAAGAAGACTAAAGCCAACCCAGATACCACACTTTATTACTGCAAGTGGCAGCGTTGAGAGTGCCTCCACCAGGGCAGAAGCAGCATTAATGATCGGGCATTAATACCTGTATCCCAAGATCCTCCATAGTTAGCACTTGGGGCCATATGTATCATCCTCACCATTTGTGATTTCTAGATAGCGAATTTTAAGGAATCGCTATTTAGAAATCGCAAAACGGTATGTATGTAGGAAATCGCTTATTTTTAGTGATTCCTTCATATTCCTAAATTGCGATTATCAAATTGCTAATCGTAATTTTCCCATTCATTTCTATGGGCCAGGAGGCCCATAGGAATGAAGGGGATATTTGCGATTAGCAATTTGCTAATCGCAAATTGCGAATATTTTCAAGGGTGCAGGGTTGTCACAAGAACACCCTTCTGCACCCCTGAAAATGACATGTGTGGGCATATGGCGCACATACATGCCCTAAGGGCATGTATGAGCGTCATATGCCACCTTTGAATTTTAATTAAATTGCTTTTTCAAAAAAATTCGCAACTTACCACCAACTAGAAGTTGGTGGTAATTTGCGAATCCTTATGGGCATTTTTGCATTAATTTTTATTTGATACATTGCATTTAAGGAATCGCTAATTTTGCGATTCCTTAAGTGCAATCGCAAAATAAGGAATGGCAAATTTTGCGATAATGAAAAAAAGGGCAATAATGGCTCTTGGGGGACCCCTAATCTTGGGTGTGGGGCAACATTCTGTGTGCTCTTGACACAGTGAAAAACTTAAATAGTCGTTTGGGGGCCAACTCTTGTAGGATGCAGTCCTCCAGGAATAATTTGACTGAATGACCTCCTGCCCTTTCTGGAAAGCCCACAAATCTTGGATTATTCCCCAAGTTCTTCCTTCGGAGTCATCTGGTTTATCATGCAGTGTTACCACACGTTTCTGAAAAGCTATGACAGTTGTATGAGTATGCACATTTCAGTCTGTAGTGAGTCCAGTATATTCTCTGTAGTGGTCACTCAGTCCGCCACATTTTATAGGTCACATCGCAGCAAGTTAACGTCTATAGCTACTTGATCAATTTTGTGCACCATATCATCTTGTATCAACTGCATTGCCTGCAACACATCCACAAGCGAGGGGGGGCCCTTTTTGTTCCTCGTCCCCTCACTGTCGCTCCTGGCCACAGTGTCACTTGGGCCTCCAGCCCCTGAGGAAAGGATAATGCAAAGTTTATTATTTTATTAGATTGCCGTTTCATTCCCTTAAGCCATGATGAAACAATACCGAAGCTCTTATGTTCAGTGTCCTCTGTTGTCTTTCTTTGATGTGCACCTCTAGCTCCAGTTTATCAAGTATTTGCATGTCCCATTCAGCATGGTATTTGCTCAAGCCCCAATTCTATTCTTCTGTGTATCTTTGGTCGTCCTGGTCCAGCTTCTTCTACCAGCCACCTTAGATATTCAAGTTCCCAGGATATTAACCACTTAAATCATTTCCCTTCTGAGTTCATGTGCAAGGCCTTGGGTTGGATTCTTCTTTTTGGTGCCCTTGCAGTGTTCCGGGGTCTGCTCAGCACCTCACGATTCCATGATTGCCGTCCGCGGCCTCAGCCAGCTCCGCCTTATAGCGTCCAATGGCAGTGATACTAAATTCTGTGTCTGCTGCCGTGGCGGCTGCTTCCTACTCGCTCCTCACATTCCTAGTTTGATCCGTAGCTGCTGCCACGGCACGAGCCCCGCAGACAATGCAGGCCTATCTTTTCCTGCTGGCTTCCCCTCTTGTTTGCTGTTTCTTAGTTTTTCCTCCCCCCAGGGGCGACAGTAGCTCTATTTTGCAGTCCTGCAGGAAGTGGCCACCCAATCCACAGCCCCACTGCTCTTTTCCACCACGGAACCAGAGGAGATCTCCGCACCTGTGTGCTGCTTACAGGCAAACGGGGCTCTTCGCCATCTCTGCTGCACCATCTCTGTTCACAACTCAGTCTTAGCAGGGGTCAGGCCTATGGGGCCTGGGCCGTCTGACTCGCTGGACACTCTCTATGCTCCAACTACGGGGCGACAGAAGTCCACCACAGCACAGTTTTGTCCACGATCAAGGGTAGGAATGCCTCAGTTTTTTCCATTTCTGCTTTGTTTTGTGGGACTTTTGCGAGGACAATAGGCTCACATGCATTTCTTGTCGATTATTCACTTTTGTGCCATGGAGCGTTCTGTTCCATTCGTGGCTCCCGCTGCTCTCTTCCTTGCGGGGTTCCCCTGCGCTGCTTCGGACACCACAGTATGATCTGGAGCAGCAGCTCGAGCCCGCAGACGATGCTGGCCTATCTTTTCCCATCATCCTCCCCTCTTGCTTGCTGCTTTTCAGTGTTTCCTCCCCCCGGAACCCTACAGCAGCTCTAAGGTGCAGTCCTGCAGGGCACAGCTGCCCTAATCCACAGCCACACTGCTCTCTGCCACCACGGGACCTGGGGAGATCGCCATACCTGTGTGCCTCTTACAGGGCAGCGGTAGGCGCTGCACTCTCCACCGCTCTGTCTCTGTTTACACAGCAGTGTCAGCCAGCTCATGTCAGGGGTGAGGCCCACAAAGCCCAAGCCATCCGATCTACTGGACTCTCACTCCGCTCCAACCATAAGGCCACAGAAGTCCTCTGCACCACTGCTTCTTCCACGATCACCTCTGTTTGGTGTTTCAGCTTTGTTTTGTGGAGCTCGTGTGAGGACTACAGGCTCACCTGCAATTCTTGTCAATTATTCAAACTCATGCCATTGAGTGGTCTGCTCCTTTTGCAGTTCCTGCTGCTCTCGTCCTCTCGAGGTCCCCCTGCGCTGCCTTGGACACCACAGTTCTGTTTCACCGCATGGCACCGTCAGGCCCGCGGATTATGTTCACCAGTTCTGCTCGGACAGGGAGCACTATAATGTTCCAGTATCTCCAATGGGGAGCAGGCACAACTGTCCTTTCGTTTGAGTGGGCTGATGGGCAGGATATTTAGAGGATAATGGCAGATTATTTTGCTATAGACAGGAGCACAAGTAGAGACATCTACATGACCATCTTGTCAGGCCACGCCTCACCCAGATGTAAATAGGTTATTGTGATTGGTGATGCCAAGTGAGGTGAGAGAGTAAAGACTGGTGAAAAAAGCACCATGGCTGACATTGGTCCCAGGTAATAATGGGGAGCTGAATGCTCCAATGGGTGCCTTGTTGAATGCCATTACAGATGTATATATTTTAAAATGGATTGAACTCATATCTGTGATTGCAAGCAACATAAGGGTGAGACACAAGCGGATTATTTGGATTGACTTAAGGATGTGTTTGAAAGGTATTGGGATGTAGCATATCTGACTATGATGGCTCAGGAAGATGTGGGAGCTGCTTTTGATTAGGGACTATTAAAACATTTTAAGAATCAGTTGACCACCATATGTATTGGATAGTTAACTAAGAAGCTAGCAGAAGTGATGACGGTCACCTACCACTGCATAGCCTCACATGAGAAAAAGAAAGAGAACGCTGAATTGAAATTAATGTCTTTAAAATTGCAAAATAGAAGCAGATGATTAAAGAGTGAGATGAGGAGCCCCACAAAGGGGGGAAAGCAAAGGAGTGAAAGGTGGTGGAAGAAGTGCAAAAGGGAGCTGTAGGAGGCGAGACGAGGCCCCCGGGAGTAAGAGGTTCTTGCTTTCCTTGCGGTAAACTGGGGCATTGGAAACAAGATTGTCCCAGTACTGCATCTAATGCACCAAGGCTTCCAGACTAACCTGGGTATCATCAAATTGCTAAGCATCCATACCCCGAAATTTAGGACAGCATAAGAGGTTCTTTCTGTGTTTTGTAAACGGTAATCCCACCAGAACAGAAGGACCCTCTAGTGAATTGTGCCATTAATGGTAAATGTACTACTTGCCTCTTTGACACGAGCACAAGCTGCTCAGCCCCCAAAACCTCCAACATTTCCTTTGTCACCTCTTTTGGACATGTCCATAGATGCAGTTAATATTTCCAACCAGAGAGTTCTCCATCATATTACTGATCCTTTGTCAATTTCTATGGGACCTATTAGTGATAAGCATTATTTTCTACTTAGGTCAACTTCTCCAATAAACTTCAACAAACTTGTTAGGCAGGGGCATATTGTTCAAATTGAATTGTGTTGTGTCTTGTACCCTGTAGAGGGTGCCCATGAATTTACCTCAGCAATAACACAGTGAAGAACTTGTATTACTATGTGAGATTTTGGGATTTTTAGGGGAAGCAGAGAAGGTTACCATGTGCTCTGATTTAACAGAATTACTTTCATTGGTACCATCCACACTCCACACTGTGGTCCACAGGGGATACTGATGTGGGAATCATCTCTTCTAGGGGCGTGCAACACATTGTAAGTTGTTTTTGTGTAATTACACAAAATTTCAGCACAATTTGGCAAAATAACAAAATGTAAATCTGTAATTTCACACTACAATCTAGAGCAAAATGCACTCTTGCATGAATTTTCGAAACTAGAATTAATTTCATGCTAAAAAAAGTTAAAATAAACAAAAGCACAGCAAACAACAGCCGCTCGTATTCTGTTGTTCCTATGCATTCATGGTAATGTTTTACAGCAAATGAATAGCTAATTATTGCTTGAATTGATGCAAAAACATGATTTTAGGAAATTGACAAAATTACATGAATTACATGAATTACTCCAGTGTAATTTTAATTTTGCCCAGGCCTAATCTCTTTGATGGAGCGTGTAAATGTGAAGGTCGGCCCTCTGAAGAAGCTACCCCAGTACCCATTAAAGTGGAAGAAGGGATCAGCTCTGTAATAGCCAAATTGATTAAACAAGGAGTTTTAGTAGACTTAACACCCCAATTCTACTCATATGAAAAGCTGGGAAAGCCAACATTTACAGGTTTGAGATTTTAGGAGATTACCAGTGTGGGTATCCCAAGCTTTCTTGTGGCCCTGAACCCCACTACCATCTTCTCTTGCATCCCCGCTACTGCCCAGTGATTCACTGTGTTTGACCTTTGTTCTTCTTTCTTTTGCAACCCCATACCTGTGGAGAGTCAGTATTGTGTATCCAACTACCTAAAGGATTTACACAGTTACCTTCGATGAAGTCTTTGGACATGTTGGTTTTCACCCAGTGTTCTACTCTAATTCCGCATGTAATGATTTATTGTTGGTATCTCTTAATCTAAATCAGTACAAGAAGGATTCAGTATATTTCTTTGACAAATTGGCTAAGGAAGGGTACAAGGTATCAAAAGAAAAATTACAGCACTGGCTTCCCCTAGTGCGATACCTTGGTCATGAAATCTCTACCGGAGAGTGCCACCTGTCCTCTGAACTAGTTGAAGCCATCTATAACATTTACAGGTGGCCCATTTTGTAACTATCTCCGAGGTATGTATCTTTTTGGGCATGGCTGAGTACTGCCGGCAGTGGATTTTGGGTTATGCGAAATGGCAAAACATTTGCAAGAGTCTTTTAAAAAATATCCCCCTGAACTGGTGTCATGAATTAAATGGATTTCCACTTGGAGTGTTGGTACAAAGTCATGGGGATCAGAAAAAGCCTACAGTCTATTAGTCTTCAGGTTTAGACCCAGTTGCGACTGGGCTTCCACCATATTCTAGCACCTGCCCACATTCTGTCAGTCTCAATGTGAAATACTGTTGTTGTCTTGTAATTCTTTGTCCACTGTCACATTTTAAAACTTGCTTCCTAAATGCCCACAAGTAAGGCTGGAGATTCACATGGGTGGGCTCTGGGCACTGTCCATGTTCCCTACCAGACCTTCTTATTAAACCCTATACTGATTTGACTGCTGTGCCCCTCACTAATTGTGAGTTAACATATGTTGTGGATGGATCATGTCTCAGGAACAAGAGGGCACCCTAGTTGCTGGTTGTGCTGTATGTACTGTACACCATATTTTTGAGAGCTGTGATTTACTCTGAAATAAGCTCATGTCGCAGAGCTTTTTGCTATCACTCGAGCGTGTATTCTAGCCAATACTCCTACTACAAATGGTAAAAATGTTCTGGACCGTTTAAATGCCTGGCAGTTACCAAAACATGTAGCAGTGGTGAAATGGGCTGTACACCAGCATCCCCATGACAATCTTTCAAGGAGCAATGCCCTTGCTGATTCAGCTGCAAAGAATGTTACATTGTTTAAAATTGCTAACATTTCTATGTATGTTATAAAACTCAATCTATTTCCTGTACCAAATTTAAAATATTTGACTCAATTGCAAGATCAAGCCTCCTAAAATAAAAAACAGCTCTGGATCAAGCAGCAATCTAAAAGAGACCCTGAGGGTGGGGAGAGACAACAATGGACACATGGTTGCACCACAATTTCTACTCCCCAAACTTGCCAGATTGTTTAAAGAGCAGCCTAGGTTGGTAGACATGGTGTGATATGTGCCACTGCAACCCATTTGCATGCACCCTTCTTTTCTTTCAAAGGCAACACGTATTGTCAACCCTGTGTCATATGCATGTCACACAATGTTGAAAAGCTGCACCCTCTGTCTGTTGAGGCCCATTTGTGCACAATTAGGTAGACTTCATTCAGAGGCTACATTTGTCACTTATTACTACAATCTTGTTGTTATATGTATGTTTGTAGGATGAGTGGAAGCATAATCTTGTGCCTCGCTGATGCCATCATGGTAGAGAAGCAGTTACTATGAAATTTTATCCCGGAGTTCAGAGTACCGAGCCGAATCAGTTGTGACTTTAAAACACACCTTGTGTCAGCAATATTGGAAACAGTTTATAAGGCCAGAGGAGCAGGTGAGCATTTACATTTTGCCTATCACCCAGAGTCCATGGCCAAGGAAGAGAGGAAAAATGAAACCCTAAAGAATAAGGTAGTGAAGATATGCTCAGAGACACAGTCAAAATGTCCCGATGCCCTGCTATTGGCACTCTCGCCCCTTAGAGCGATCCTTTCCCAGAAGACAAAATTGAGCCCATATGAAATAGTCATAGGCTGACCCATGATGCTTCCTTCAAACCCCCATTTCACCTCAGCCATGTTGATAGAGCGCGCAGGTCATCCGATTAGTTTATCATACTCACTTGGGCCCATAAAACAACACAACTTATCGTGAGTTTTATCAGGTAACCTGTGCACTTACTCTAATCAGTGATTTATGAATTTCAATTAGGACCTATACCATTGACTTACCAATCCTCCTCATCGGTACCTAAAGTCCTAAGGGATCAAAGGAGTTAGAATAATACGTAGAATAATAACATTTGCACTCATATAATAACCACAAACTCGGGAAAAGTTTAAACTCTTTATCTAAATTTCTTAAAATTCTTCACCCAAATATTAAACATCAGAAATCTTTCAATCAGGAAAATAATGATTAGAATGAAAATATGCAAAGATTTTATAAAGCAAACTTTACGTATTTGTCATTAGGGTGGGAAGAGAGAAGACAACAGTATAATGACATACCCGCATTGATTATTTACCTAATATGGCGTGAAGAACTAACCCTGGCCACGGGTCAGTTTAAAGGACAGAACCCCGAAAGTGCAGGCACCATAAAGGCAAGCAGGTGCAGATCACAATCAGGACAGGTAAAGCCAAATTGGATCAGGGCAGGACCACCACAGGCTAAGACCGGCACCCGCAGTTAAAGTTGCAACGCCTGCGTTACTCCCGCTCTGCAGCTAACAGCCAGAACCCGGTAAGAGTTATCGATCTCTCCGACAAAGTGCTTTGCCAGCACTTCAGCTCTCAAACCCAGA
The DNA here is from genome assembly GCF_964261635.1 of Lissotriton helveticus. Lineage (NCBI taxonomy): Eukaryota > Metazoa > Chordata > Amphibia > Caudata > Salamandridae > Lissotriton > Lissotriton helveticus. The sequence continues at coordinate 966,669,500 of NC_136059.1, forward strand.
AAGTGGGTTTCCAACCTTCTGACATTGGGCTCCGCCAGCACCTCTGCTCCCAACTCTCCTATTGAGTGCGTTGGGTCAGTGACCGGTCAGCTATTCGGACAAGTCGGACAATTTCTCTAGCTAAGCCTACTCTAGTTGTACTGTTTTACAGGGTAGTGTACCACCCCCCAATGTTGCAAGTGTAAGGATCCCCAAATTTAATGGGCCAAAAGACGGGGAGATGTCATCACACCATACTAAAATGAAACTTTTCCCTAGAAATTTTAATTTTACGCCCACCTATTTTATTTTCGTATGCATGTTTTATTCCACCCAGCAGTGAATGTATCAATGTCGCTTACAAAGTAGTCCATTTAACAATTTTGCTTCCTCTTTAGAGTTCAGGAGGTGAAGTTCCCAGGCGAATCTTTGTCAAGACTGTCCCTGGCACTCATTTAATGCCATCACTTAATGGATTTCAGACTCTGGTGCGCAGGCCCAAAGGTTTCAATATGGAGTGCAGTGGGTTTCAAAATGGAGTATCGGGTACATTTCAGGCTCAGAAGCGTGATTTACATGAAAGAATAGAAAGGAAATGTTTTTAGAACAAGACTAAATGAATGCACTGTATACCACTTATCTCTACTCTATTCCCATTACTTTATATTTAACTATTGCGTTAGAGTTAAGCAGAACGAAGAGCTTAACAAAAGCAGCGGTGCAAGCTTCTTGCATGTGAGGACATAGAGCAGCCATCTTAGTTCTAGTGCGCAGAAGCAAAAGATTCCCTCCAAAGCAGAAAGTACGTCATGTCACGTGAGTGTGACAGACGCATGCGCAATAAGAAAACCCGTGTTGCAGCGGCCATTTTAATGCAAGCGGATTATTATTAGTAAAAGCACAAATGCAAGCTTCACCTAGATGTCAGGTAATGCAATATTATTAGGACAAAACATGTTGATTAGTACATTACGTTATGTCGACAGGACTGAATACAAGCAAGTCGCATTACGTGTGAATCCTTGCCCCATAATAATAATAATAATAATAATAATAATAATAAAAACATTTGTAAAGCGCATGGTTTCACTTGGGAACAGTGTGCGTCCCCGCGCTGCGGATGCAATCTAACAGGACTCCTAAAGTGAGTCTCTTTGATGATATTTTGTATCATCACCAATTAATGAAACAGATGCCAACTTTTCACATTTCACCCAGCTCAATTTCTTCAAACTTTCTATTTTGTTTCTATTCATTGTTAGTGTGGAAGTTTTTCACTTTCTTGTATATATTTCCATTCAATTCTTCTATTTCAAGCTCATCAATATTTCTTTTTCCCTCTCTTATTTACTGTATATATCTTTTTATGCTTCTGACATTTGCAACAAATGATTATCCCTAAAATCAGTAAGCCTATTCCCACCATTGACATCAGTATTCTACCTCTACCTATAAAGCTTTTCCCTACATTAGAAAGCAAACTACCTATAGAGGAGAGACCATCGGTAAGTCTCTTCCATGCACTATCAACCTCCAGTGGTTTGAGCTCTTTTTCCAAATTAGTAATATTTTTTACATACCTTTTAATTTCCACACTTTTGTCAGGTATGTGAGTGCAACAATGTTGCGCTTTCAACATTCTACAGACTCCGCCCTCTTTTGCTAATAATGTATCAAGAGCAAGACAATTTTGTAAAACCATTGATCTGATCGCAACCAATTCGGTATTGACCATTAAAAACCCTCCAGCAGTATCAGTTGATAACCGATCCACTACTGTTGACAATTTGCAAATTCTTTGCGTATTTAGAGCCACTCCCACGGTAGGTATCAATGCACTAAATATATCACCTACTATTTCTCCAAAACTAGCTCTTTTGCTACGTATTAATCCATTAGTTTCTTCATTGTTTCCAGTGATTTTGTTTACATGATATATCTTTGGGAAGACTATTCCAAAATAACAGCTTCCCTACCAATGATCTGGCAGTTTGTAATAAGCTTTGTTTCTGCATATAAAATAAATTCCAGGAAACACAGGTTCAGTTCCATCTTTGAAACCCCAACCCCCAATTACCTTATAATTGTGTTCACATTCACTGGAACCAATAAATATATTGTTATAATAACTAGTTCTTTTCCTGTGGAGACAGAGTTTCCCCTTGTTTTCGAAATCCAGCAACATAGCAGCACGAGTCTTGCCATTTGGGGTGAACCCTATATTTTCAGCCCATTTAGGAAATTTATAATTCTTATCATTTGCCTTTCTGGGTATTCACCCATATAACGTGTTACATCACTCTTAGTATGTACAGGATTCAGGTTACTACGTATAGGAAGTTCAGAAAATATCACATCTGAATTATAATAGTAATACTGCAAAGGTCCTTTCTTATAGAATAAACTAGCTAAAATACTACATGAAATACCATATGTTAGTGGTAAATGATGGTAAGTCACGCCTTCGGCTACTGAAGTAGGTAACTTCATACAAACATAGCAATTTTCTATTTCCATAGCTTATACATAGTGTACTAATAGGTTTGCAAATACATTTAAGTGAGTTCTGTTTTTAATTCCAGTATAATGTAGTCCTTCCTCATCTGATGCTTCTTAATCTACCTTCTGTTGTTTAATGCTAAGTGCTTTCTCTTGTGTATCTATACTTCTAGGTGTATCTATTGTTTGTAGCTCATTAGTATTATTATTCATGACTCTACCCATTATGTAAGGAATCGCTATTGTCAGTCCTAACCATACTATGAGTACTATCACTATACTACATGTGCATATTCTGCAGCATGTTTTAGACAGTTTCTTTTCGGTCTTCCATTAACAGTATGATCAGCCATTTCTGACCAAGGAGACTTAACCCCTCTTTATAGCTTTTACACAGTCTTTTAACCTGTGACATTTTTCAAGTGGGTCTCACTCCCCTGTCAGTCTGATCAACAATCAATTCGTCATCACTTTCGTCACTTATTTCTAGGTTTTCAAAATCTTCAAGGACAACGTAAGTCCATTCAGGGCCTCTGAATTTGTTATTCAGCCTTTTCAGTCGTGGACTTCTTCTTGGTTGTACTGTAGAGTGTTCAGTTTGACTTGTTAGTTCATTTACTTGTTCTGGTTCTTCATTTATTGTCTTTAGACAAAATCTCAATCTTTTGACAAACCTAGGCCACTTGTCTCCTTTTCTGAGCCTTTTAGCTGGCACTGTGCTCTGGCCTTCTCCCAGTGCTCTCTTATTTTCATTCAGTTGTGGCACATCTATTTCAATGCTATCTTCTGTATCCCTCTCTATCTGACTAAGTCCAGGTCTTATTTCTGCCTCTTCTGCCTGGTTACTAATCTGGCCTTGTTCAGGTGTTTGCTGAATTTGACTTTGATTTGATTCACCTTCTTCCTGAACACATTTTTCTACTCCTATCTGGTCCTGCTCAAGCTCTACGAACTTTTGAATTTCTTCTGCCTGAGCTTCCGCCCTAATATGTATCTGTCCCTCTTCAGACTTTGGAGTTCTTGGTGAAGTGTTGATTGTCTGGGTAACTTTATCTTTCCCTATCTGGTCCTCCTCAGAATTATTGTTAGCTTGGATTTCTGTAATCCGAGTACGTTCTTCTAGACCTATCTCATCTTCACTATCACTCTGACTGTCTAGATAAGTTTGTCTTCTGGTTCTCACGTATTCTGCAGGTATCTCAATTACTGGAATCCAATCATCTTGACTGGTGCTTGGTTGTTCCTCTTCAGCTACTTCAGGATCGATATCTTGAAACCCCTCAGCTGCACAACCTTCAGCTTCAGTTTCATCAGGTTCAGTCACTCTTTTTGTGTGACTTGCATGGATCCAGTGTGGAACTCCTTCGCACTTTACAGCTGTGGTGGGAACCAAAATTACTTGACGTGGTTTTCCCCACCTTGGTGCAAGGCAAGATTTTCGAGTGTGTTTCTTTAACACTACCCAATCACCTGGGTTCAGGTCATGTACTGGAGTTGCTTATCTGGCGACAGTGTCTTCCCCAACCTAGTGAGAGAAGAACACACTTGGTCAGCCAGTTCTTTGCAGTACTCCAGTACTGAATCATCAGATATATTTATCAGCTTGTGTCCTGGCACCCATGCTTGCCTCATTGCTCTTCCCATTAGTATTTCATGAGTACTCAAGTCTGTGTTCCGGTCTGGAATACATCTGAGTCCCATCAGAACAAGAGGTAAAGCATATGGCCACACTAATCGGGTAGATTCATACATCTTTCCCAATCTTGACTTGATTGTGCCATTCAGTTGTTCCACCACTCCAGAAGCCTCTGGGCGGTATGCACAGTGCAGCTTTTGCTTAACGATGAATGCTTCACAGATTAGGCCAACTATTTCATTATTAAAATGACAGCCTCGGTCTGATTCAATTGTTACTGGAAAACCGAACCTAGGTATGAGTTCTCTGAGTAGGCGTTTGGCTACAGTGTTGTTATCATTCCTACGTGTGGGGTAAGCTTCCACCCATTTTGAAAATAGGCAGACAATGACAAGAATGTATTTTAGTCCTCGACAAGGGGGTAACTGAATGAAATCAATCTGTAATCGTATGAAGGGACCTTCGGCCTTCCCAATCTTTCCTGGTAACAGTACAGTTTTCTTTCCAGGATTCATTTGTTGGCAAACTAGACACATCTGGCAAAGACTCTCTTCTACATTCTTGAGCCTCACATTGAACCAACTCTGTCTGAAAAACCTGATCATGGCATCTCGCCCTAAATGGGAATCTCCGTGGAATATCCTAGCCATAGGAGCAAGCATACAGTCTGGTAACACAGGCCTACCATCAAGGTAAACAATGACACCATCTTCAACCCTTCTCTGACAACCTATATGTCTCCACTTTTCCTTTTCTTTCGGTTCTGCTTCATTTTGCAAATCTCTCACTTCCTCCCACGTTTTCACACCTTCAAGCAACATAAGTTGGCAGCTGTTTCTGCCTACTCCAATTTTCTTGTTTACAGCCATTCTAAATTTGGTGCAATGTTGGGCTAACTGGTCAGCATATCGGTTACCAGCTGTCACTTTGTCATTTCCAGATTGGTGAATAGCACACTTGACCACAGCCACTTCTTTTGGCAATTGGATTGCTTCAAGCAAATCTTTTACATAATGACCATTTTTAATAGGAGTACCTGAAGAAGTCAGAAAAACCCTTTGCATCCAGTGCTGGCCAAAATCGTGCACAACCCCGTTACCATATTGGCTATCAGTGTATACGTTTACTTTCCAATTTTTCCCAAATTTGCAGGCTTTTGTTAATGCAACCAATTCAGCTACTTGTGCAGACTTGACTCGAGGTAAATAGGATGCTTCAACTGGACCCCCCAATGTGCACACTGCATAGGCAGCACTCAACCCTCCTTCCTCATGTCTCATGCATGAGCCATCTACAAATAGCTCATATTCAGAATCAATTAATGGCTCTTCTCTTATGTCTGGACGTGCGTTTGTACTGTATTCAGTCAGGTCGATACAGTCATGTTCAACTTCTCCCTTCACTTCTTCAAAGTGTGAATCAGGTAGCAGGGTTGCTGGGTTTAGAATATTACACCTGGCAATGGTTACATTTCCTGCACCCACAATAATTTGCTCGTACTTAGTCAGCCGACTAGGAGTTAGGTACTGAGTCTTGGTCCTTGTTAACAAAATCACAACTGCATGTGGAACATACACTGTCACTGGATGTCCCATAATAATGGACTCACTTTGCTCAAGGTTCATGCAGGTTGCAGCTACTGCTTTCAGACATCCTGGCAATGCAGATTCCACTGGGTCTAGTATGGAAGAAAAATATGCCACAGGGCGTCTCATCAGACCATGAGTTTGGGTCAGAACTGAAAGTGCACAATTATCTTGTGTGTCACAGAATAGTGCAAAATCTTTTGAATAGTCAGGCATCCCTAATGCTGGGGCTGTACACAGACATTCTCGTAATTTCAAGAAAGCAGTCATGCTTTCATCATCCCATTCTACTGGGTCTTTTGCTCTTTTCTTTGTCATTTGTATCAATGGTTTTGCTAGGACTGCAAATCCCACTATCCGTTGCCTGCAGTAACCTACAACTCCAAGAAACATTCTGATCTCTTTCTGAGTTTGAGGTAGATTCTTGTTTTTGATTTTTCTGATTCTTTCTGAGGTAACCCTTCTGACACCTCTTTCTATCTGGTGCTCCAGATATTTCACTGATGTGGTGCAAAATTGCAACTTTTCAGGTGACACTTTATTTCCTCCTTCACTTAAATGATTCAGTAAAGCGATGGTATCAACAACACAGTCATTTCGAGTTTTTGACGCCACCAATAGGTCGTCAATATACTGGACCAGGATTGACTGTCCGGGCAGCACCAAAGACTCAAGGCACTTTTTCAAAATCTGATTAAAAATCGATGGACTCTCTGTATACCCCTGAGTAACACGGTTCCAGACGTACACATGACTGTCAAATTCAAAAGAAAAAATAAATTTGCTATCTGGGTGCAATGGAATCGAGAAAAATGTGTGACACAAATCTATCACGGTGAACCATCCAGCTTCCCACGGTATCTGATACAGAATCACTGCAGGATTTGGACAACAATCTTATTGATTTTTCTGAGTTCCTGTACGACCCTGTACTTGCCGTTCTGTTTCTTTATGCCAATTATGTGCGAATTACATGGACTACTCATTATTTCTTGTAAAATGCCTGTTTCAACCAAACGCTTTATTTCCTCTGCAACACCTGCTTTTATCTCTGGGCTCATTTTGTACTGTCCAATATTTGGGTAAACTGCACCTTCCTTTACTGTCACTTTTATCGGAACGACATTTGCCATTAGTCCTACATCCTTTCCGGTAAAATCCCACACATTAGGATTCACAGTATGCTGTAATTCTCCTGGTAAATCTTCTACAGTAAAATTTGTATTCTCTATTTCTTGTTTTGGTAACATTAGTTTATAAATTCCGTCTTCGTCTGCGGTTTGAATTTCAACACCACTTGGGGTGCAAAAGATGGTGCAATTAATTTTGCACAACAAGTCTCTGCCTAACAGGTTCACTGGACTTGAAACACACACAACAAATCTGTCCATTTCTTTTAAATTGTCAGTTCTAACTTCCATTGGTTCTGTAACTATGGTACTAATTTGTTTATTAGGAACGCCCACTACTTGGATCGCTTCTCCTGAGAAGGATAGGTTTGGAACGCCTGCTATTCTCACAGTAGAACGGGTAGCACCAGCGCCCAATAGAAAGGTGACATAATTTCCTTCAACCTTTCCTTCAATGTATGGACCTGACTGATCTACCGGCAAGGAGGCGCTAAGTACGCACTCCTCGTCCTCCACTCTCAGGCACCGTCAGTATGTGTCCTCACTGAAAAACGTATCACTCAAATGAAATTGTGATTTTGCTGTGTCTCTCCTCTCATTTTCCTCCCAATTTGTGGTATCCACACTGTGGTGTGCTTTGCTCCTAAAATTTGGCATAGGTGCAAGGGGCAACTGGTTTTGTATTACCTGCTGCTGTTGCTTCCGTGGCACCTCATTCTACGTCTGTGGATTCAAATCATTAGTTTGCACATTACTGTTTTGCACATACTTACAATCGTTCTTCCAGTGTCCCAACTTGCCGCACCTGACAAGGAAACTTCTTTTTGGCTTCCTCTCTATTAAATTTTCCCCTTGGCTTACTCCCATTACCATCACCTTGAATCTGGTTATTGTTCATTTGGCTTACTTGAAGTTCCTGTTGTTCTGCTAATTTTACTTGTGCCCACATTACTTTTTCTTTTCGTTTATTGGCGAGTTCGTCTTCACAATACTTTGCATATTTAAGAATTTCATCAATCGGCTTGGCCTTCCAGCAAATTTTATGATCTTTAATCCATTGTGAACTTTCTGGTCATAATCCTGACACAAACCGATAGATGAAATGCGTCATGTCTTTCATATCGATATTATCCAAACCACTATACTGTTTGAATACTTGTAACAGGCGTTCATAATATGCATGCACAGAGACTCATCTTTATTCCGAGTGGTTCTATCTATTCTAGTCCAATCAGTTTCTTTTGCAGGTACCTTCCCTTTGAGGTAGAGTATTACCTGGTTGTATTTTTTCATGACTTCATCAGAAGGTGCTCCTGTCTTTGGGTCTCTAGGATACTCATCATTTGGCCAATCTACTGCTATTTTGCATCTATCCATAAATCAACAGGAACAACAATGTCAAGTAATCCGTCTAGATCTTTTAACAGACATTTTGAAACCTTCACAAATCTCTCGACTTGTCTGTACCATTCTACAGGTTTTTCTCGAAGGTTTGGAAAATCATTTGTAAATGACAAAATATCCTGTCAGGACCATGGGACATGTACATAACCTCCACCTGGTACCTCTCTCATGGGACATGACCTTTCCACCTTTTCTGCTTCTTTTAACACATATTCGGATGCAGTTTGTTTCGATCTGGCTTCTTCTTTTTTCTTTGCCCACCTAGTTTTCCATTTTTCTATGTCTCCCCATTTCTGCCATAATGCCATAAGGTCCCTAATTTTTACTTTTCTACCTGACCTATTCATATTTTCCAAATCTTTGTCACAAAATTCAGCTCGATATAGTTTTTGTAATACTTTAGATTTGCCAATGTCAATTCCCATATTATCTGCCATATCTATTAACTTTTCATGAACCACTCTTGTATTTCTAGTCATACTTTTGCATATGAACAACAATTCATCTTCACTGAATGTATTTAATCTGTCCAATCCCACATTTCCAGCCATCATTTCTTCTAATTCAACTCAATTTGAATGTATCCAATACTTTTGGCTGTGATTTTGGCTTCTCTATTTCTCGTGTCCATCTCTCTATTTCTTCTGGGGTTACTACTGTGGTACTTCTTGTACCTGAGGATGTCTCCATATGTACTTCCCTAGAATTTATAGGAGTGGTTTTCCTAACTGAGTCACTCACTGGTTTTCTTATTGGCAAATCCATCAGGAAATCACTGACTCTCATTCACTCGCTTGATCATCAATTATTAAAAGGGTCTTTTCTTGGCTGAACTAAAGGTGTAGTCAGAACGGGAGTTTTAGGACTAGCCTGCTTATCTCCGTACAAAGGAACAACTGGGCTAATAGTTACCGGAATTGTTAAGGCTTCGGGACTTGTATTTAATTGGGAAATTTTATGAATCAACTCACTTCTTTGTTTATTTAATGCTTCTCTTTCCCTGTCTTGTAGTACTTTTTCTAACAAAGTCTCATGTACCACTTGCAGAATCAGAGGTGGTTTCAGGAACGGAGAATTTGGATTAACTGTGCTTGGCTACTCATTATAAGGTGGTGGATTTTTCATCAATACATCCTCCAAATAACCATCATTCGATTCACCACTAGTCATTAAGGGCTAGATGTAGGTAAATGTTATTTACCGATTCATAAATACCGAATTTTAACGATTCGGTATTTATGAATCGGTAAATATGAAGGGGGGAGATGTAGGTATTTCCAGATGTTGAAATACCGAAACGTTAATATTCGGTATTTACCGATTCGGTAAATACCGAATCGGTATTTCCTATTGATTCTTATGGGCTGTGAAGCCCATAGGAATCAATGGGAAATACCGATTCGGTAATTACCGAATCGATAAATACCGATTCCAGCAAGGGTGCAGGGGGTGTCACTTTGACACCCTCTGGCACCCCAAAAATAGGCATGTGCGTCATGTGGCACACAGACATGCCCTAAGGGCATGTCTGTCTGTCACATGGCTAGGTGTGCATGCACACATGTGCATGCACACCTGGATTCGGTATTTTAACAACCAATTGGATTGGGTGGTAAAATACCGAATTTGTAGGGCCTTTGGGACTCAGAAGAGTCCCACCTACATCTGGGATTTACTGAATCGGTAAAAATACCGATTCAGTATTTTACAGAATCTGTAAATTTACCGAATTGGTAAATTTACCGATTCTGTAAAATTATGCCCCTACATGCCAATTCTTAAATACCGGTCGGTAACGGCCGAAATCGGGCATTACCGACCGGTATTTTGGCTCCTACATCTGGCCCTAAATGTTTTGTTTTCTCAGTTCTTTTACTACCAGTGGGTTCTTCTAAAGTTAATACAGGATATAATCCTTCCACTACCATTGACTGTCTCCATTGTTTCATTTGTTTGTCTCTTGTCGCTTTTGGAAAATGGGGATAAAACTTGCTCCAATTCCTGTTACTTCTGGGTCTATCTCACTCAAAAGCCTCAGTTTCCCATTCCTCCAATGCCTCATACTGCGTTAATCTAGGTCTGGGATCTAATTCATTCATGCGAGTTCTCAAATTGTACAAAACTCTGCCATTAAACGTACCATTTTCTGGAAATTCTAAAACACCATCATCTTTTGTGTATTCATCCAACTTTGTAACCACACACAAGTGTGATAGCCCCTTTCGACCATCATGTATGATGCGGGCGTATTTGGTGGTGGAATATTAATCCCTTCTCTTGTTTTAATTGCTTTATCCTTCTTGAAATAATTCTTATATTTTTAATGAATGACAGTTTTCTTTTCTCTACATACATGATATAAGGTCTTCCTCTTATATACTGTTCTTGCGCAAACCCTAGATATTTCGGGTCTACCTCCTACAATCTGACCTATGTGCAACATATATTTTAAGCGCAAATCTTTAGGATAACGCTCTATTTGATTACAAAATTACTTCCAATACCAGCACGTCTTTTATTTTTCAGTGACCAATCAACATTTATAATTCAAATAAATTCAACCAATAATTGTGCAGCTTTTCCCTTGAGACTAGTTCTCACGCTCCTGTACTCAACCCTCCTTTACAATTATTACCTCAGCTACATGCCGGCTGTCTCAAGCAATACCAGCGCAACTCTGAGTGACATCAGTGCAGCTCTGCAATTGACTCCCTCTTTTTTCAAGGTAATAAGAAACTTATTCTTTCACTTTTAATGCAGATTTTATTATTCAATAACGTAAAAACATTCGCCACTGTACCTGAGTGACTAATTTAAAGGAAAGATACATTTCACTCACTAAGAGTAAATCCCTTCCGCTTACTCTTCATATACTACAAGTAGATCCCTTCCGTCTACCCTTCACGCATGCATTGGAGAACCTGCTACTCCTTCAGGTTTATCCTTTCTAGGATATACTAAGGCCAAAGTTTCACCTGCGATCCCCTTTGCTGTCATATCAAGCTCAGATGAACCTACTACTCCTTCCGTGTGACCCTTTCTAGGTGATATAACACAAAATGTTTTGCTAGCGAACTCTTTGCTATCATTTATTCATACATTTATACAGAAAATCCCTAAATAGTGCTTCCGGTTTTACCTAACCATGCACTTATTTCCTACAGGTAAGTGACCTCACTGCAGTGTGGCTTCCATTTACCACCCGCTATTCTGCCCCTGGGGATTCCAGACAAAACATTAAACAGGTACGAACAAATTATTTTGGTTAATACATAAATTCAATACAGCATCAATATAATCAATGTAAAATCTGATTTGATCAATCAATAATCAGTACATAACTAACTAACTACCTATCTTAACTAAACCCTAACCATACTGCTGCTACCAAAAGATATTCTGATAGAGCACGCAGGTCACCCGACTCAGTTTACCATACTCATCTGGGCGCATAAAACAACCCAACTTATCGTGAGTTTTATCAGGTAACCTGTGCACTTACTCTAATCAGTGATTTACGGATTTCAATTAGGACCTATACCATTGACTTACCAATCCTCGTCATCGGTACCTAAAGTCCTAAGGGATCAAAGGAGTTAGAATAATAGGTAGAATAATAACATTTGCACTCATATAAATCCCACAAACTCGATAAAGGTTTAAACTCTTTATCTAAATTTCTTAAAAGTCTTAATCCAAATATTAAACATCAGAAATCTTTCAATCAGGAAAATAATAATTAGAATGAAAATATGCAGAGATTTTATAAAGCAAACTTTATGCATTTGACATTAGGGTGGGAAGAGAGAAGGAAACAGTATAATGACATACCCACAATGAATATTTATCTAATATGGCGTGAAGAACTAACCCTGGCCACGGGTCAGTCTAAAGGACAGAACCCCGAAAGTGCAGGCACCATAAAGGCAAGCAGGTGCAGATCAGAATCAGGACAGGTAAAGCCAAATTGGATCAGGGCAGGACCACCACAGGCTAAGACCGGCACCCGCAGTTAAAGTTGCAACGCCTGCGTTACTCCCTCTCAGCAGCTAACAGCCAGAACCCGGTAAGAGTTATCGATCTCTCCGACAAAGTGCTTCGCCAGCACTTCAGCTCTCAAACCCAGAAAGTGGGTTTCCAACCTTCTGACATTGGGCTCCGCCAGCACCTCTGCTCCCAACTCTCCTATTGAGTGCGTTGGGTCAGTGACCGGTCAGCTATTCGGACAAGTCGGACAATTTCTCTAGCTAAGCCTACTCTAGTTGTACTGTTTTCCAGGGTAGTGTACCACCCCCCAATGTTGCAAGTGTAAGGATCCCCAAATTTGATGGCCAAAAGACGGGGAGATGTCATCACACCATACTAAAATGAAACTTTTCCCTAGAAATTTTAATTTTACGTTCCCGCCCATCTATTTTATTTTCCCATGCATGTTTATTCCACCCAGCAGTGAATGTATCAATGTCGGTTACAAAGTAGTCCATTTAACAATTTTGCTTCCTCTGTAGAGTTCAGGAAGTAAAGTTCCCAGGCGCATCTTGGTCAAGACTGTCCCTGGCACTTATTCAATGCCATGACTTGATGGTTTTCAGACTCTGGTGCGCAGGCTCAGAGGTTTCAATATGGAGTGCAGTGGGTTTCAAAATGGAGTATCGGGTACATTTCAGGCTCAAAAGCGTGATTTACATGAAAGAATAGAAAAGAAACATTTTTAGAACAAGACTAAATGAATGCACTGTATACCACTTATCTCTACTCTATTCCCATTACTTTATATTTAACTATTGCGTTAGAGTTAAGCAGAACGAACAGCTTAGCAAAAGCAGCATGTGAGGATATAGAGCAGCCATCTTAGTTCTAGTGCGCAGAAGCAAAAGATTCCCTCCAGAGCAGAAAGTACGTCATGTCACGTGAGTGTGACAGACGCATGCGCAATAAGAAAACCCACGTAGCAGCGGCCATTTTAATGTAAGCGGATTATTATTAGTAAAAGCACATATGCAAGCTTCACCTAGATGTCATGTAATGCAATATTTATAGGACAAACCATGTTTATTAGTACATTACGTTATGTCGAGAGGACTGAATACAAACAAGTCGCATTACGTGCGAATCCTTGCTCCATTAATGTTCAATGTACAGTTAAGTGATGAAGCCGTCTTTCAATATTACAGAAAGCCTATACAATGCCTTTGCTGTTTTTTTTCCTCAGGTACAAGCCACTTCAACTGAGTGTTATACTGATGCCTGCCACTGCCTCCAGTATGACAAATGGGTCTACATTCCCGCATACCAGAGAACTACTGCCCTACGTCTAGCTGGTGCAGACTATATCAGATGCTGCTCATCACAAATACAGATGTTAAATGTTGTGGTGTGTGTGACTTGGATCCACTCTTCCCACTGCAAACAAGTAGCTCATTCTAATGAAATTGGCGCTCTTACTCTGCTGCTGAATCAGGGCCTATGCCTGTCACTGGTTCTGCCACTGAAGATGTTCCTACTGCAACCAGTCATTTGCCAGTGGGCCAAGGTCTTCATGTCCACTCTCTTTGTCAACTCCAACACCCCCACTTGATACTGCCCCAACAGCCTCTCCTCGCTACTACTCTCCACCTCCACCACCACCTTCAGGATACTTTGGGTATTGCCTGTTGTCTTTATTGCTGTTTTGAGTATCTGGTTTGTGTTGGGATATATCCTTTCCTCAGAATGGGGTATTACCCCAAGACCAAACTGAACTAAAGCTTCCCTGGTACGGAGATGCCACCTTCCTTACAAGGGTAACTACAATGTGTTGCTGCTGAAAACCCACAGATAGACCATTACCTCTTCCTCCTGTTAAATTTGCACACACATGCCTATTGGTGTAGGAGATAGTGTTCCTTTGATCTTTGATTAAACTGCCCATCAGTTTAAATGACACTTTCCTTCATCTTTTTTACTTCGAGCATAGACTGACAGAGTGTTATGGCCCCCCCCCTTCCTTCCCAATCTTTGAAAATGTTACCAATCCTTTGAACCGCAGCATGCCAGTCGTGATGCATCTTGCAATGACTAAGGAAAAATGTATTTGCAAACACCGAGGGGCAATTTGTCTAGTGTTTTAGTCAGACATAGCAAACATGACTTACCAGTGAAGAACATTCCTTTCAGTTCAGTTCACTTCACAAAACTTTATTCGGATAGGCATTGTATCTATAAGTACAAGAATGGTTTCAAAATGGCAAGAGTAGCAATACATAATGGTAAGAATTACAATTGTATAAACACAATATCATAGAATTTAGATGGCAAATTGAGAAAAAAAATCATCAATAATAAATAAATTACTAATATATAACACCAATCTATTCAATGATTTAAAGCATTCTGTACATGGTTAAAACTCAGTAATTAAGCATTGTCTTATGCGCCCTGGTTGCAATTCTCAGAAATGTGCTTAGGCGGAAAACCAGCTCTTCATCAGCCAAGGCAAGCATATGTGAATAAGCAGAAACCAAACTAATAGGCCTGCTCTTATTAAAAAAAATGGGAGAAGAGGCCACCTACTATATTTTATGTAGTATTTGTAAAACAACAATCCTTTGAACCGCAGCATGCCAGGCATGATTCATCTTGTAATGACTAAGGAAAAATGTATTTGCAAACACAGAGGGGCAATTTGTCTAGTGTTTTAGTTGGACATAGCAAACGCGACTTACCAGTAAAGAACATTCCTTTCAAGTCATCTCCTATTGAGTACTGTGTTCTCTAGGGACTGTTGTTGTGTTCTCCAGGGACTGTTGTTTCGCAGATGCCACACGCACAGAGGTCTTGCATATTTATTTTGCGGTTCATATGCATATCAATTGCTGCCCTTGAGTGGAAGGGGATTTGTTATCCAGATATATGGTTCATGCTGTAAGACACTTTGACGATCATCCTTTAGACCTGAACAGTTACAGAGACTCCATTTCAAGTACAATTAGGTTCAATTTCTTTTATGCTTTAATACCCATGCATGGGGTAATATTGCTTTTGATGAAATAAGAAGAATTGCAGCTAGGTTACATTAAATAGCTAATTAGACCACAATGGGTTTAGGATTCGTGACTGAAAAGTTAGACGCACATGCCAAGTTGTTTATTCTAAATAGAATTGCCGTAGATTACCTCTTAGCAGCCAAAGCTGAGGAGCAGTATGTGTAAGATGGTCTCCCATGAAAATCAACAGATGGTCAATGGGGGCCCTTGAGGTTTGGAAAAACGTCTGGACAAATCTGCCCAAGGGGCAGAACAGGAGGATAATGATAAGACTGAGCATACCACCGCCCCTTGGGGACACCACTTAAAGGAAACAAATGGTCAGACAATAGTCACTGAAGAAACAACCAAATAGCTCAACCATCTCAAGCCCCCTTGCAGAGCAATACAGAGACTAGTGTTCTAGTTGAAGGGGCTAAAAGGTCTAAAGGGCTAGAGGACTCCCAGAATGTGGGTGATAAGTTCTTCTCTCTTGTGGATGGTTCGGACATCAGTTCCAGTGACTCAGAGCCTGGGAGCATTTTACAGACCTCTAGCTCTGGTCCAGGTAGCTAGTATGATGGCCTTGGCACCATAATGTTTAAAAAAGGCAATCCAGACGGAACAAAGATGCCACGTGGCAAGGACATGCCTCTGATGGGCTACAAAGGCATGGGTCAGGAGCCACTTTAATGTGGGATTATTCAGCCATGTGCAAAATGTATCTCGATTCGCAAGAAGGTACTCATACCAATGTTACGGCTGCTTAAGATGGCGTGCCTTCCCTAAAAATAATCTATGAGACTATAAAACAACACCAGGAAGAAACTCAAGCTGATGGCAAATAAACCAGACTGGCCAAAAAAGAACTACAAGGGGCAGTTAGGAAAGTGGCTAAAGCATGCACTGAGTTTAACGAGAAGCTTGTGTCAATAGAAAAATGAACAGCTGCTCTGGAAAATGATGTCTCCATGACTCAAAGGTATATGGAAGTATAAGGTGCACAAATTACTGATATTCAATGGAAAATAGAAGATTTCGAAAACTGGCAGTGCCTTAACAACCTTAGAGTCCGAGGCATTGATGAAGGGGTTGAAGGAAAATATATTCCTGGCTATATCTTGAACCTGATTAACTGGGCCTTTCCTGAGCTCCAACAATGGAGCTGGGAGCAAGAAATCCAGCGAGTGCTGCTTCCTCTTATGTTGATGAAACATGGCCAGCCACATACTGGAGAAGTATGGAAGCCCAGAGCAATAATAGTTTATTTTGGGGTTTTTATGCTCTGCGAAGCTGTGTTTGCTAAGGCACGTCCAGACGCTTTTTTTTACAAGGCCGACCTTCTGCTATGCTACTGTTGAGAGACGCTGGAGGCTGAGACTGCTGATACAACCTGGTCAAGAACGAGGGGTGGAAGCGTATCTACTGAATCCTGCTTGCCTTATAAAAACCAAATTAGAGTTTTTACGTCAGAGATTAAAGCTAAAGAATATATGGAGGAAATGATGTAGCATGGCTGAGCAAAAGCATATTTCTTTTTTTCTTTTTTTGGTGTGGGTTGTAAAATAGATGTGGCATGGCAGAGGTCAGTAACTTGGTGGGGGAGGCTCTTTTTGTTTAACCCAAGGGGTAACTGCAGTCGCAGGGCTCTGAGAGGTGGGGGAGGATCCAAGCACAGACTATATCACCCAGATCTTGTTGGTCTGTTTGCCTCTAGGACATGGTGGCGGGTGGAGGGATGGGGTACGGAGGGGAGTTAGGGGGCTCAGGGGGCGGGAAGGCGTGGGCACGGGAAGAGGGAGCACAGAGGTGGGGGAAGAAAAATCATGGTAGGAGGAGATCTAAGAAATCGGGAAGAAGGATGAGGAGGCGGCTGATGCAATTGAGTGCTGGGACAGGAGGTAAAGTTAGTGGGGTCTGCATCATAAAAAAACATACTGTTATAGATGACAAAAATCTGAATTGCAACGCTGCATATATGTGGTCTAAATAATCCTGCAAAATATCAGAAAGTAGCAATAGATTCAAAAGTACTACGCGCCAATATTTTATGTTTACAAGGGACCCATATAGAGGGCGCGAGGATAAAGCTAATGGGACAGCTTGGGTATAATCTTATTGCAAATACCACACAAGGAATGAGAACTAGAGGGGTGGCCATTTTATTCAGGAGGACAGATGTAATTTTCAAAAGGCGTGTTTTGGACAAATATTGGCGCTGAGTGCTGGTCGAATGCTGCTATTATAAACATGATTTTACCATCTATTCTGTATATGGGTCTACCGGAGATGATTCTGATGTTTTGGAACTTCTCAACACTGAGTTAGAGCTGCAGCCATACTCTGTGGGCATTTGAATATCAATGGTATGGGTGGGCTCTGGGGCAGTAACACTAGTAACTATGAGCTCTCACTTTCCTTACACAAGACAATGGGTTCATTGATGTGTGGCCATGTTTAAAGCCTCTTGACCCTGAAACATCTATTTTCCAGCCCCTCATAAATCAGTAGCATGGCTTGACTATTTTTTGTTATCCAGCTACTGGTCCAGAGGGGTAGTATAGCAAATTATCCCAGAGTTCTGTCAGATCACAACCCTTTGGTGTTGAAAGTAACCTTTACGGGGGTGGAAAGAGTGGAATACACCTGGACATTTGGAAGGGGCTTGCTGCAGCTATATAGCAAAAATGAACAAATGGTTTTGTGAGTTTATGGAGATTAATAGAGACAGTGCATTTAGTGGTATTGTCTGGTATGCATCTAAAGCAGGGGTAAGGGGGCAGAAACTCAACTATAGTCTGCATTGTAAAAAGAAGGACACCCATCACCTAATGGTATTATATAAATCTCTGGCAGATGTTGAGGAAGAACTTGTTGGTGCTGTAGCTTTGGGGGCATCCATAGAGAATATACCGCTTAAACTTGCCCTGGCAAGAGCCGCAATAGGAGAAATCTTTGCAGGTAGAGCTGATGAAAAGTATCTTGCATGGGGACAGGATTGTCATGAGCTCAATGAATGGGTCCAATATATGCTGACAGTATGGTCTAGACAGAAAACAGGGGTGACATCCTGGAGATTAAAAACAAGAGGGGCAACACAGTAACTGGTCCCACAGTCATACGGAAGGAATTCCGTAAGAATTAAGAGAACCTATACTGTGAGGATCAGCAAACCAAGGAAAGCTTAATTATACAGTATCATAACTTTATACAACCGGAGCAGTTTTCCCCAGAAGACGCTGAATTCTTAGATGCTCCGTTCACAAAAGAAGAAATATACAGAGCACTCAGTGATCTTCCCTCCAGAAAGACTTTCTTACTATCTTAGGGTCAGACCTGGTGAAAACATTAAGTCAGGCTCAAATAGGGGTTTCCGCCCCTGAGTCATGGGCTTGGGTCATCATGATTATTATTTTAAAGAAGGGTGTTAGACCTTTTTGCAGGGTCATCCCTGAACTTGTTGCCTTCCTCCTGGTATTGTTTGTGACCTGTCGTCAGTTGGTTTTAGGACTCTAGGCACTTTATCACTGCTGTCTAGTGTTAAAATGCATGTGCTCTCTACGGTAAACTTGGTAAGATTGGTCTACACCTGTTTACCTATCAGTCCCTTGTAAAGTGGTATCTCAAATACCCAGGGCCAGTAAATTAAATGCTACTGGTGGGCTTGAAGCGTGCTTGCGCCACCCACCAAAGTAGGCTTTCAAACCTGTCTCAGGCTCTGCCATTGCAGGGCCTACGCGTGCAGTTTACTGCCACTGTGATGTGGCACGTAATGTGGGTGCCACATCTGTGACTCCCCTTTTACTACATATCAGTCGCCCCTAAGGTAGGCCCTAGCTAACCCTATGAGCAGGGTGCAGTGTAGGTAAAAGGTAGGACATGTGCCTTAACTGTGCGGCATGTCCTGGTAATGACAAACATCCTATTTGGTTTCTCACTGCTGTGAGGCTGCCTCTCATAGGAATGCATTGGGGATTCCTTGACATGAGAGGAGTTGCGTGATCAAGTTTGGTATTTTTGGAATAGTGGTAATGAATGCTGTTGTAATGGTCTTCATAGATTTATTATCACTATTTTAGAAATGCCACTTTTAGAAGTGAGCATTTCTGTGTGCTATGTGTCTTTGTGCCTGCCTGTTGTGTATTTATATATATGGGTGGACCCAATGGTACTGGGACCTAGGTATTAGGCAATACAGGGGGGGATGGTCCCAGTAAACAATACTTTGCCACAAAGCACATAAAGCATATATTGTATATTCACACAGGTTTAGAAAAACAATACATAGAAATGGAAGATTGAACAGTATAATTTATTCACATTGTCATGTTCTTAAATGCATACAGTACATAATCAAAATTCATACAAAAGGAGCCTGGAGCGACAGGGAAAAGAAGGGATCATAAAAGAGAAGTGATTTCGTGAGGGTAAAGTGATGTGCTCTTAATCACAATAGGGAGGAGGAATTTGTGTCCAATCAGTTCCCCAATTCAGATATCCAAAATCAAATGCAAGACAGGACACTTGTAACTACGTTACACTCGGTTTAATTAGGCAACCCTCATAAACGTCATGTTAAGTTGTTTGCGGTTTATTTAGTTTTTCCGCCCCACATGAACGTTGTGGCATTTATCATTGGGTTACCTAATGTGCTTTATGCCAGCCTCAAGCCTGAGGCAACCTCTGGTGCAGCGTGGCAGTGTCCAGAGATGTGCACAGATACCCCCACAGTGAGGATTTGGATAAAAAACAAGCCTGAATCCAAAAAGAACTACTTTAATAAAATTAGGGTGCGGTTTGTTATTAAAAAGATGATGGGTATGTACTAAGATCAAGTTACTAGATCCTTACATATCACTTTACTCCAGAGTCAACATGTTTCTGCTCCTTTTATGCCCAGCCGGGTCTATGGAGCATTCGTCAGGACAACACAACAAAATAAAAATTTCTTTACTCACAATTTGTGTAGAAATCAGTGGTCTATTTAGTCATCTACTATCAGATTAATTCATTTTACCTGTAACATAAATTGCATGTAAGAAAACATTCTTTTCTTCGAAGGGGTATCAAGGTATGAAATATACACTCTGATTTGGAAAATAAAGCATTCATTCATGCATTTCTATTTCACAATCTTCATTCCTAAGGAGACTATTATGATGAGTTACAGTGGGAAATTATGGGAGAAATCTTGCAGTAATTTAAATCTCGTGAAGGCAAGGTGTAGTACATTCAACCCTATTATGAGGTACATTTCCATATCTACTCCCTACTCCAAACCAAAGGTGTTCAGAATCATGGTCATTAGAGCTAGAGCTTCGTAATACCAACATATGGAAAGTACATTCTCTCACCATTATCCACCCCCGGGTTTGTTTTACCTTAATTTCGCAGGTTACTTATCGTCATCAGGGGAATTGGACTTGTAGTCCCAGGCTATGGAGCAAGAAAAGCTGCAGTCAATGTTACCGTTTGCAATATCCTTGCAGTCGTTTTGCTCGTAAAGACGCCATTCTCACCCGCAATTGTCGGCGTCTTCCGCGTCTGGTGATGGCTCTGCCCCCGGACGCGGAATCGCCGTCATCTCTCTCCTTTTCAGTCTCCGAGATATCGGAAATAGAAAGGGGACGTGTAATCTGTGTTCTCGAAGGCGATGATTTCGATATTCTACTGTTTGATGTACAAGGGGGGTTTGAATTTCACAATGTTTATTTTACCTCCTATTACCAA
Source organism: Lissotriton helveticus (assembly GCF_964261635.1). Taxonomy (NCBI): domain Eukaryota; kingdom Metazoa; phylum Chordata; class Amphibia; order Caudata; family Salamandridae; genus Lissotriton; species Lissotriton helveticus. The sequence goes on from NC_136059.1 coordinate 966,690,468, forward strand.
ACAGCATTGTATTCCGCAATTTTGATAGTTATCTAAATAAATTAAAAAACTATTTTCTGACGATAGAAAATTGTTTAAGGTGCCAGGGTTGAATAACTGTATCTTCTCGTTACGTTTTAACACTCTGATCTAGGTCGAAGCTGGAGTTTCATCTCAATGATTCAGCCATAATTAGAAGACAGTTAGTGATCGCCATGATTAGTAGACAGCAAAAGAGGACAATATTCTCCATGCCTCAATGTACATATTGATCTTGTATAGTTCATGAAAACTGATGCCACGGAACGTTATCATTCAGACCTAATTGGTGGGTTTTCAATCTGTCCACCCATCTTTGTTCTTTTTCATATAAAGTCCTTTCTGCATTGGTTTATTTGTCTTTCAGCATTTCTATCACGGTCCACTTAAGTTCTTCTGCATTGTGGACCTTTTCCACGAAGTGGGTACATAGTTTTGTCGTCGCCCTCTTTAGTTTAATATTGCTTTTGTGCTCCCCTATCCTTAGTTTTATTTTTCTGCATGTCATCCCTATGTATTTTTTATCACAGGGACACGTTATCATATAAATAACGTTTGTCGAGTTGCAGTTGGTGTGCTGCCTCTGGGTCCAAATTAGGGAATCTGTTAATTGTAGAGTCTTGGTCGTTGTTGTTAATTTACACACCACGCAGGACCCACATGGATAATGTCCTGTCACGGGTGTCATCTCAACACCCATTACTTGTCCACTCATCAGATGTCTCTTTGGGCGTGTGTGTACCAATATATCTTTCAGATTCCTCGTTCTTCTTTTTGCGAATCTTGGTTTGGGCCAGTTGAAGTACCCAGTTGATAATATCTGCCAATTTTTGTTGACTAACTGCTGCACTTTGTATGTAGCTGGGCAGTAAGTTGTAACACAGGTTACCAGGTCCGCTGTTGGTTCTTTTACATTAGTTTCTAAGAGGCACTCCCTCGGTTGGTTCTTCGCCCTTTTGCAGCATTTCGATATAGTCGTCTGTTTGTAGTCTCGACTTCGTAGTTTTTTACTAAGCTCTTGTGCTTGCTCTCTGTAATCGCTTTCCTGGCTGCAGTTTCTGTTTAGCCTCAAAAACTGGCTGTAAGGCAAATTGTCTCTAAGAGGCTTAGGATGAAAGCTCTTATATGACAAGAGACTGTGAGTGTCCTTAAGGTAGGTAGGTGTTCTTAAGTTGAAATGTGAACTGGCCGAGTTTTGTCGATTGTTGAAATTATTTTGCAGGATCAGAACCCTTGGAGAACAAAGGAGATACCAACTTAAGAAAGAAATCAACTTTCAATCCACCCAATAGTTCAGTCCCCACAGAAATCCAGACGTTTGAACAAGCACTAATGAAATGAATAGATGAGATGCGGAATGAAGTATGGTCTATGAAGCCGAAACAAATGCCTGGATCTCAAGAAAAGAAGCGGAGTATCTCATTACAAAAGAACCAAAGACTCCGTGTTTCTATTCTTTACCAAAAACTCACAAAAACAGACTACCGCCACCGGGACGCCCGATAGTCTCAGGTATAGGGTCTATTTTAGAACCCTTGTCTAAATTTGCGGATCAGTTCTTAAAACCGTTGGTCCAAAGAACACCTACCTACCTTAAGGACACTCGGGATCTCCTCAATGAACTGGCAGAGATGCCGTTTGATCAAGAGACAATGTTACTGGTTGGCCTTGACGTAGAGGCACTCTACACCTGTTTACCACAGCAGGAGACTCTACAAATGCTAGAAGATATTCTCTTTACGGAAGAATGGAATCACCAAACTCCACGACATTTCGTTTTGGAGTGTTGTCGAATAGCGTTGACTGAGAACTTTTTTGACTTTGAGGGAAGCCTCTTTCTACAATGCCATGGTACCTCCATGGGGAGTGCTTTTGCCCCGTCAGTAGCTGGTCTGTACGTCAGCAGTTTTGAAACCAAAAATGTGCTTACGGAAACTAACCGCTTCGTCTCCAGTATATTATACTGGAAGCGATATATCGACGATATTTTGTTGATTTGGAAGAAGGATAAAGATCTCGACCTTTTCATCGATTGGCTGAATAAAAGAGACACATGGCTGAAATTTACTTTCACGTCGAATAACACCAGTATAGACTTTCTGGACCTAACCATCTTTATTAAGAATGGACAGGTGGAAACGAAAACTTTCTACAAACCTACATCGAAAAACAGTCTCTTGTCATATAAGAGCTTTCATCCTAAGCCTCTTAGAGACAATTTGCCTTATAGCCAGTTTTTGAGGCTAAAAAGAAACTGCAGCCAGGAAATCGATTACAGAGAGCAAGCACAAGAGCTTAGTAAAAAACTACGAAGTCGAGACTACAAACAGACGACTATATCGAAATGCTGCAAAAGGGCGAAGAACCAACCGAGGGAGTGCCTCTTAGAAACTAATGTAAAAGAACCAATAGCGGACCTGGTAACCTGTGTCACAACTTACTGCCCAGCTACATACAAAGTGCAGAAGTTAGTCAACAAAATTTGGCGGATATTATCAACTGGGTACTTCAACTGGCCCAAACCAAGATTCGCGAATAAAAGAACGAGGAATCTGAAAGATATATTGGTACACACACGCCCAAAGAGACATCTGATGAGTGGACAAGTAATGGGTGTTGAGATGACACCCATGACAGGACATTATCCATGTGGGTCCTGCGTGGTGTGTAAATTAACAACAACGACCAAGACTCTACAATTAACAGATTCCCTAATTTGGACCCAGAGGCAGCACACCAACTGCAACTCGACACACGTTATTTATATGATAACGTGTCCCTGTGATAAAAAATACATAGGGATGACATGCAGAAAAATAAAACTAAGGATAGGGGAGCACAAAAGCAATATTAAACTAAAGAAGGCAACGACAAAACTATGTACCCACTTCGTGGAAAAGGGCCACAATGCAGAAGAACTTAAGTGGACCGTGATAGAAATGCTGAAAGACAAATCAACCAATGCAGAAAGGACTTTATATGAAAAAGAACAAAGATGGGTGGACAGATTGAAAACCCACCAATTAGGTCTGAATGATAACGTTCCGTGGCATCAGTTTTCATGAACTATACAAGATCAATATGTACATTGAGGCATGGAGAATATTGTCCTCTTTTGCTGTCTACTAATCATGGCGATCACTAACTGTCTTCTAATTATGGCTGAATCATTGAGATGAAACTCCAGCTTCGACCTAGATCAGAGTGTTAAAACGTAACAAGAAGATACAGTTATTTAACCCTGGCACCTTAAACAATTTTCTATTGTTAGAAAATAGTTTTTTAATTTATTTAGATAACTATCAAAATTGCGGAATACAATGCTGTTTGGTTATAGGAGGTAAAATAAACATTGTGAAATTCAAACCCCCCTTGTACATCAAACAGTAGAATATCGACATCATCGCCTTCGAGAACACAGATTACACATCCCCTTTCTATTTCCGATATCTCGGAGACTGAAAAGGAGAGAGATGACGGCGATTCCGCGTTCGGGGGCAGAGCCAGCACCAGACGCGGAAGACGCCGACAATTGCGGGTGAGAATGGCGTCTTTACGAGCAAAACGACTGCAAGGATATTGCAAACGGTATCATTAACTGCAGCTTTTCTTGCTCCATAGCCTGGGACTACAAGTCCAATTCCCCTGATGACGATAAGTAACCTGCGAAATTAAGGTAAAACAAACCCGGGGGTGGATAATGGTGAGAGAATGTACTTTCTATATGTTGGTATTACGAAGCTCTAGCTCTAATGACCATGATTCTGAACACCTTTGGTTTGGAGTAGGGAGTAGATATAGAAATGTACCTCATAATAGGGTTGAATTTACTACACCCTGCCTTCACGAGATTTAAATTACTGCAAGATTTCTCCCATAATTTCCCACTGTAACTCATCATAATAGTCTCCTTAGGAATGAAGATTGTGAAATAGAAATGCATGAATGAATGCTTTATTTTCCAAATCGGAGTGTATATTTCATACCTTGATACCCCTTCGAAGAAAAGAATGTTTTCTTACATGCAATTTATGTTACAGGTAAAATGAATTAATCTGATAGTGGATCACTAAATAGACCACTGATTTCCACACAAATTGTGAGTAAAGAAATTTTTATTTTGTTGTGTTGTCCTGACGAATGCTCCATAGACCCGGCTGGGCATAAAAGGAGCAGAAACATGTTGACTCTAGAGTAAAGTGATATGTAAGGATCTAGTAACTTGATCTTAGTACATACCCATCATCTTTTTAATAACAAACCGCACCCTAATTTTATTAAAGTAGTTCTTTTTGGATTCAGGCTTGTTTTTTATCCAAATCCTCACTGTGGGGGTATCTGTGCACATCTCTGGACACTGCCACGCTGCACCAGAGGTTGCCTCAGGCTTGAGGCTGGCATAAAGCACATTAGGTAACCCAATGATAAATGCCACAACGTTCATGTGGGGCGGAAAAACTAAATAAACCGCAAACAACTTAACATGACGTTTATGAGGGTTGCCTAATTAAACCGAGTGTAACGTAGTTACAAGTGTCCTGTCTTGCATTTGATTTTGGGTAAAGTGATGTGAGCAAGGGGTAATTGTGCAAACAATTGAATTGTAGTTGTCAGCAAAATATTCTAAGCTTGATTATACCGCCTTTAATGCACCGTTATATACATGATTTATCCTAGCCGAGCCTAAAAGATGAAAAAGCACAGTGGAGCAATCTCTGTTGTTTATGGCTGGCTCAGAAAAAAGTGTTGATGTTTATACAAATATATGTAGGTTTAGTGGCACCTTACGACAGCGTCTTCATAAGGACTGTGGAGGGGGGGGCGGCTTGAAAAGGACACCTAGGTGTGGAATTTTAGTTCGTGTATTGAACATCATCTACGCCATCTTGCAAACACCACGTTCATGCATACACGACAGCCATTTTAGGTACCATGGTCTCCCTGCTCACGATCGCCCCGTCAGCACACTTCCCTGACCCGGCAAGCGCCCCCCATGCACCCTGACTGCCCCCGCTCTCTCATGCACAAGTCATGAGCCCTCCCCTCCCATGACTCTGTCCCAGGGAATCGCACCCCGCGCCTGACCAACACCTCCTCTCCGTGCATGAATACCCCTCCTTTGATGACCCCTTCCTCTGAGCCTGAACGTCAGCACGGACCGCTGGTCATCCTTTAGCCCGAGGATACAGTTTATTGCCCATTACTGTATGCACTCGCCTTTCCTGAAAGAAGCCACTATTGATCACGACCTCCCCATCCCTTGAGATTCGATCAGGCGCACACATTCCAAAGGAATCGGCAGAACACTCAACTGCGTAATAGCCCCCTCCCAATCATATGAGGGGAAAGGGCCCCTACTGTTGTCATGTGTTGGAAGGGGCCGGAACTGGGGGGGTGCCGGTGATGTCGATCTCATGCTCTACAATGTCCCTGTTGTAATAAAGGACGTTCACATGTCTTAAACCAGTGTATAAAAGACCAGGTCTCAGAGAGGTTGAGAGAGCACCTCGAGACGATACCTTTGTCGTGTATTTCTATAGGTTCTGAATCGATCCCCCTATTCCTGACCCTATTCTGGTTAAACTAACTAGCTAGTTAACTAACAGTCAGCCCATGAGGCAAGAACAGCCCCCATGATGCAGATACCGTTATCTGACGCAGTCACACTACGGCACAGGAACGTGTTATCTGATTAGGTCATAACGCTTGAGATCTAATTAGACAAGCGACATTCCTCCAGCCCCTGATAAGGCATACGACGTTCTCATAACAAATCAAACCTATGACAACCTGGATAATCCATGCGGCCATTGTTTTGATTTCACAGAGAACTTTTGCAAAAGAATGTGCTAACGAGCAAGTCGTATGACATCTTTATTGACGTACCTATGTCCATCCTTACGTCAATCTCGGCACCTTTAAGGTATAAATATTGCCGACCTTGCCCTATGCAAACACACGCGTGGTGACAAGACGGAGCAGCCACACTTGCCGAAGCCGAGAGCAGAAGCAGACCCCGCTGGCAGCAGCCCCGCCTTCCTGACGCGCTGAGAGACGCGCTGCTATCTCAAGCCGAGAGACCCAGCACCGGCGCTTCTGGGCAGCCCTCGCAGGCAGCCTGGAATATCGAGAGCAGAGAAAGAGATACCATTCCTCATTCATCCTAACTTCCAGGTACAGAACTGAATAACCCCTCACAGAGAATTCTTTAGTTATTCACTTGGCAAAAACAAACTTAACTTAAACTGTAACTTTCTATTCCCGCCCACGCATTAGACTTAGGTCAGGTACACGGGGTAGGCGTATTTAGAAACACCAGTTGAGTACGTTTAGTCAAATGTATATGTGTATGTAAATATATTTTAATCATTTTAAACATCATATGGCTCAGAAACCATATCAATGTTTTTACAGTATTATTTTATACTATTGCTTTTAATGTATGCACTTTACTTAACTATAAGTATTGCAATAATATCGATCCATTTCTCATGTATGAGAAAAGAGACTGATCAATAAATAACACCTTTTTATTGAACACGCCCGTCTCTTCCTTTTCTCTACATTCTGATGAGACTAAGAATGCACGTACTGACTGAGTAAAATAATTGCCTTGTGCTCACACGACTCTTGAGATTGACTCTTGATTAGGGGAGAGCAAAGTTGTCATGTTCTATGGTTGTCAGAAACTAAATCCCTTCTTGTCTAATCAGGGGAGGTAATTCTTTCCTGAACATTCGAGAAAGTTTCTAGCGAACTCTGAGCTTAGCTGGCAAACCCAAAAATTAAGTCTAGTATCGACAGTAGTAGACCTAGTTAACGTCTGGTCTAGGCCTTTACTGCTGTAGGTACTATTCCAATGCGCAGAGCCTATTGGGAACATAGGAACTACACTACACCTTGTTGTCCGATCTGACGTGTTCTACTCCGCCGGAATAAAACTTGTTTCCTGTCTTCCAGTCCCCAGCGCCTGCCTCTTTATTGAATAACTTCGTATGGTATTAGAGGCGTTTTACGCCGGGCAAATCTAACTTAGGAAACAACTACTGAAATCGCCTGACCATTGTAAATTGATCTTTATCAATTGGCGTCCCAAACGCGGGGCCCATCAGCGACACGTGGATCCAGTGGGAGAGGTCCCAACGACAGAGTGAACGACTGCAACGATCGGAAGAGCTCCTGTCCAATAGACCCTCGTCTGACAGCCGATCATCTGAACTTCACTGATTCCGAGCAGACCTCTCCCGAGTGATCTACGGTCCTGACTGGGAACCACCAGGAGTGCCGCGATAGCAACAGAGAGTAGAGGACGATCGGGCGCTGGAAGCGGAAGACGAGTAACTGTCCATGCGGTCCGGGTAAGGTCGTGACACACGACAAATTGCGAAATTGATTGATTGATTGATTGTTTGAAAATACTAGTATTTCCTATTGATTGCTTCTGGGAGATTCTCTATTTGCAAACAAACACAGAATCGCCATACTCTGTTTAGTCTTTGCAGATAGTGAAGGGTAGGCAACGCAAAACTTTAACACGTCGTGCCTATTTTTTTTCTCCCCATTGATTGATTGATTGAATCGAGCATTGAATTGTTCGAAGTTGGTTCTCTTAGGAATCTTCTCTGCCTGCAAACGGGAAGTATAGGAATATTCTCTCTCCCTTTGCCGATAGTGAAGGGTAGGTAACGCAAAAATTTAACACGTCGTACCTATTTCGTTCCTTCATTGATTGATTGTTTGCCCAAACATTGACTGTTTTGGGAATTGGTTCTTTCTGGAGGTATTCCCTGTTTGCAAATAGCGTAGAATAGAATATTCTGTCCAGTCTTTGCAAATAGGGAAAGGATAGGTAGTGCAGGCTTTTGCCCCCCATTGTAATCCGTCATGCCTATCTTCTCCCCATTGGCTCATAGTTGGGTCCACCCGGACCGCTTATTAGAGATGAACCATCCAGCTCCACTGGAAGGCACCCCTAATAAGGACATGTTTACTAAGCAAGGACTAGTCGCTATAGCTTATAGTAAGTTATGGCATAAATATACAAAAAGGGATCCTAAAAACCAGTGGCCACTGATAGGTTCTTTTGATGAAAATAAAATAAAAACACTAGAAGCAGCTGTAAAAATAAATAAGGTAACGTCCACTATGCTCGATAGTATCGGCATGTGGCGCAAAGAAGCAGAGCATCGCAGGAAAAGAGAGGAAGCAAAAACAGTGAAAGAATTACGAAAAGCAGCCCATCTGGCCGCAAAAGAACTAGATGAAGAAATAAGAAGAAGAGAGGAAGTTAAACAAACGCAAGAATCAGGACTGACAGGCCAATGCCCTGTCAGGACCACCTCTACGCTCTACCCGGAGATTCCCTCCAAACAGCGAGCAAATGACGAGTTACTGCTCGGTCCTCCAATGATCTACATGCCTCCTCCTTATGCTCCCTGCCAGCCTCTAGCACAACACTCACCAGTCCAGAGTGCAGTCGAGGGTAACCCTAGCGCTAGTGCCCCGACTCTTACGGCCTTCGCACCAGCCACATTGGTAACAACACCAGATGAACTTGAGACTGGCAAACAGTTAACAGCCAGACCAAATAGGTTGAGCAAAGATGAGCGGGATGGAATCGACCAGATAGCAAAAACCCTGGTAGAACGGAAGGAGAGTGAAGAATATACGATGAATATGCACAACTCACAGACGGCATTTTATTTTACGGTTCAGCTACCACACTCTGAACGCATATGAGGATAGGTACCAGACTAAGGGTCCTGCTAAAGTGACGGCTCTATATAGAAGGGTTGATGTCGGAGATGGGGCTGAAAGTGATGTGACGAACCTCTTCATGCAAACGCTTGAGGTCTTCCGCCACCTCGCGGAACAGAAACCAGAGGTCAAGATCACAGTCCCTGAGACGATTGAATCCTCACTAGAAGCAGCCAACACCATGATGCCTATCAGAGAAGCTGCCCCCTATTGGGTTCCCCCAAGAGGTCAGGGAACAAACGATGATATCAACCATGCAGATGCCAAAGGGAGGGTTGTGTACAACTGGGTTTACCAACCATGGGATCGGCAAGATATTTTAACTTTTAGACAAACCCTGCCCGATTTAAGAAAGAACCCTACAGCATTCTATACCGAATTAGGCACAGCCTTGGGCTCAACCATAATGACTCTAGCGGACATGGATTCGTTTTTCGGGTTGTGTCTGCCGGCTGATGTGTGGAAGCAAATTCGGAGAGCCGACCACACAGATCTGTTCGGACACACCTGGACAAAACTCGATGAACTAGATAGGCAGCGAGAGCCCGGAAAGAAACCTGTAAAAGACATACTGGAACTCCCCGACAAAATAGTGCAGAAGCTAAAAACGTTGATTCCAGAAAAGAAGGTAGACTGGTCGATAGTCACGGCCTGCCGCCAGAAACCTCAGGAGGACGTATCAGAATACTTCTCACGATTTGAAACAGTGTTCTCCGACTACAGTGGCCAAGACATGACCACCGCAACCGGACAACACCTATTCGTGCAGAACTATGTAAAGGGGCTATCGCAAGAGGTCTCCCAAAAGTTACAGACTAGCGAAAGTAGTTGGGGAGCCTCTAAACCTGCAGCTATCCTTCAGATGGCTCAGTATTACGAACACCAAAAGAATGAGAACGAAAGGGCAACTGAGAAAAAGAAAAAGGACCTAAAGGAACGAGTAATGATTGCACAACTACAGGGAGTGACCACAGGGAGGGAACGGTATAGGGGGAACTACCAGTCAAATGCCTCTAGGAGTTCGACCCCTAGAGACCGCAACCCCGCCCCTGGCGCTCCACGAACCGACCTTGATGAGAACCAATGTGCATTTTGTAAAGAATTTGGACATTGGAAGTCTCAATGCCTAGCCCTTCGGGAACTGATTAAGAATAAAGAGACAAGGGACATGGCAAATGGCCCCAAAACTGGAGGGCAGGGACGAGGACAGACCCACGACACCACCAATGACCGATCTGGTGGACCAAACACATTTGACCGCCCCCGACAGAATCAGTGCCAACAGTCCGATGGCTACAATGATCACGACTCTGCATAGGACTGCCAGGGGGAAGGGAGGGATCCAGTCGAGCTCTGTGTTGACCAGCAAGGTCCTTATGTCACTGCTAAGGTCCTGGGTACAAAGTCTCCATTTTTGGTAGACACTGGAGCGACACGTAGTGTGTTATCAAAACGACTGATTCCAAGGGCACCCTTGTCTGGCTCACACATTACCTCGATAGGTTTCGATGGGACGCCCTCCACTAATCCCCTGTCTGTACCTATCTCCTTTGACCTAGGAAACAATCCCACTGACACGACGTTTCTGCTCTCCTCCAACTCCCCTGACGCTATTATGGGTATTGATTTACTGAAACATTTCCGAGCTACTATTAGGTGTTCCCCGGATGGAGTCCGAGTCATCCTGTACGACAACCCGAGCATGTCCAGACCCTACCCCGCACGACATATGTACGCCATAACAGATGCTGACCTATCCTTGCTCGATTCGCTACCCCTGCACCTATGGGCCAGAAACGACTCGGATGTAGGACGAATGATGATCGATCCTGTACACATAACTGTACGACCAGATGCAATACTCCCGAAACTCCCACAGTACCGGATATCGCCCGAAGGCGAGAAGGCATTGGTAGCGATTATTCAGTCCTTGGTAGATGCAGGAGTGGTAGAGGAAGTGGTTAGTAATGTCTGCAATAGTTCTATCCTACCCATTGTTAAGAAGCAAGGCGAGGGGGATGAAAAAGCGTACCGCTTCATCATCGACCTGCGGGAAGTCAACAAAGTGGTGGTGCCACAGTACCCCGTAGTCTCAGACATCGCCACCATTCTGACCCTCATCCCGTCCACTGCCACCACCTTCACCGTTATAGATCTTAAAAATGCATTTTTCTCTATCCCCATCCATCCAGACAGCCGTTATCTCTTCGGCTTCACTTTAAAGAACCGTTCATACCGCTTTTGTAGAGCTCCCCAGGGCTACACTGAAAGTCCCAGCATTTACAGCCAAGCCCTGAAAAGGCAGCTGGACGCCGTCCAGCTACCAGATGGAGTAGTGTTGATCCAATATGTCGATGATATCCTTTTGGCGGCCGACACCACTCCACTTGCAATCACAGCCACCATCCAACTCTTGCACTTTCTCGCGGAGAATGGCCACAAAGTCTCCAAAAAGAAACTGCAGTTCTGTCAGTCCCAAGTAACATACCTAGGTCATCTCCTGTCCAAAGAAGGAAGAAAACTTACACCCGACCGAATCCAAACCATCCTAGACACCCCTATTCCAAAAACACAGAAGCAAGTCCGTTCATTAGTAGGCCTTACTTCTTTCTGCCGACAATGGCTACCAAATTTCAGTCTCATTATAAAACCCCTACTTTCCCTGTTGGCCAAAGATGTTCCGTTCCCACTCCCGTGGACCCCCGAATGCCAAGCATCCTTTAAGGAGTTGCGAGATGCCCTTTGCTCGCCACCCGTTCTAGGAACACCAGATTACTCCAAGCCCTTCTCCCTCTTCACTCACGAAAGGGAGGGATGCGCATTGTCTGTTCTAACTCAGCCCATCGGCGCCAAACAGCGCCCTCGTGCCTACTTCTCTGCCACTCTTGATCCAGTCGCCAGAGCTCTACCAGCCTGCCTTCGAGCAGTAGCTGCTGCTGCTGTCTCTATCCGACAGAGTGAGGGAATTGTACTTTCGAACTCTCTCACAGTATTAGTACCCCATGCAGTTGACACACTTTTGAACCAGACAAAGACTCAACACCTGACTAGTGCACGACTGACAGGATACGAATTGACTTTACTTGCGCCCCACATCACCCTGAAGAGATGCACGACATTGAATCCTGCTACACTGTTACCCTTGCCCGAAAATGACCCCGATGTGCCCCCTATACACGACTGTGTGACCCTCACGGACGAGCAGACTAGGAGTAGAATTGACCTCCGAGACATTGCTTTCACAGATCCTGACGGAGAACTATGGGTAGATGGCTCTTGCATCAAACTCCCAGACGGCACCACTTCTGCTGCCTATGCGGTAACGACTGCTCGAACAGTAGTTGAAACAGCTTGCATCACACAACGATCCGCACAGGCAGCAGAACTAATTGCCCTCACATGAGCATGTATCATAGCAGCAGGAACCACGGCGAACATTTACACGGACAGCCAGTACGCCTTCGGGGTAGTTCATCATTTTGGGATCCTGTGGAGGGAAAGGGGATTCCTGACGTCCCATGGTACACCCATCCTTCACGGAGATTTAGTCTCCGCCCTGATTGAAGCAGTCCTTCTCCCCACACGATTAGCAGTGATCAAATATCAGGCACACAAGAAGGTGACAGATTTAGTTGGACAGGGAAACGCACTAGCCGACATCACTGCCCGAACCACAGCTGAGAATAGGGCCACGACACGCATGTATGTGACCAGGTCACAAGCAGAAAAATGGACCAACGCTAGGGAAATGATCAGGGATATCCAATCGACCAGCACACCACACGAACTGACTGAGTGGGCACGGGTGGGTCTAAGGGACGATGAAGGCTGCTGGCGGACAAAGGACACAAACAAATGGTTGCTGCCTGATGCATACTTGATCCCCATACTGACTATGGCACATTCCCCTGCTCACATAGGTTCTGCCCCCATGATCGAACTCATTTCCAAAGTCTGGCATAACGGCAAGATCCCCGACTCAGCCAAACGCCTAGTCCAACAGTGCCTTATCTGCTTACAACACAACCCCGGGAAAGGAACTGTGGTACCCCGGGGAGGGTTTGGGATCCCCGACCACCCCTTTGAGGTCCTCCAGATGGATTACATCCAGCTAGAGAGGTGCCAAGGCTTGAAGTACGTATTAGTCATTGTATGTGCCTTCAGCAAATGGGTGGAAGCCTATCCGACCCGTGATAACACTGCCATGACTACTGCCAAAGTACTATTGAAGGAGTTTTTCCCTCGCTACGGCCTTTGTCGAATTTTATGGAGCGACAATGGCCCCCACTTCATAGCGGAAGTTATCCAACTTATCCTGAAGGGGTTGGGGGTCAAACAAAGGTTCCATGCGGTCTTCCACCCCCAATCCGCTGGCCTGGTTGAACGACACAACGCCACACTGAAACTGAAACTGTCAAAAATAGTGGCCACCACAGGACTTAAGTGGCCAGATGCCCTTCCACTGGCATTACTATCGATGCGCTCCACCCCCACTAAGCACCACTTGACCCCCTACGAAGTTGTGTTTGGACGGCCTATGAACCTCTGGACTGCCCCCAAACCAACCTCCATTCATGACGTCCCCGACGTCCTGCTGTCAGATTATTTGTACAAGTTAACTAAAACGTTGTCTGTCATTCATCAACAGGTGCAGCAGGCCATCCCCGATGCTTCCAGGGGTCCCGGTCACGATATCCAACCGGGCGACTATATTTTGATCCGGAACTTTCAATGAGCAAAGAGTCTGGAACCCCGGTGGACGGGCCCCTGGCAAGTACTGATCACCACTCGGACGGCTCTTCGAGTGGAGGGGAAGAAGCACTGGCTGCACGCCCATCACTGCAAAAAGATTTCCTCGACCCTGGCCACGACAGACAACGTCAGCACCCAAGAAGAGCTCCTGAACAAAGACCGACCATCACTGAACTGCTATCCTGATACCGAGGCACTTGAACTTGCAAAACACTCTGATCCTACTGTGCCATCTCGAGAAGGGTATTTCCTGCGTCGAAAGGAGGGAGCTTCGGCTAAGTAGGCCACTGACTAAGTTAAAAATCTCAGAACGGTGACCCAAAGCAACCAAGGGTTACCTGGAGAGAAGCTAAACTAAGTCTGTGGTTCTGCCCACTACCGAGCACCTTGAAGATGAAGATGATGGAAGCGCCAGATAAGAAGATGATGGAAGCGCCAGATAAGAAGACGTCGAAAGAAACAGGAAATACCCACTGTAGGAATCCAAAAACTGACAATTTGCACAAATCAAAGACAATCGCCTTCTTCATTGTCTTCCTGTTCTGTCTCCTCCTCATGACTTCCTTCTGGATCCTGGAGGAAAGCACACCCGCTCACCAAATGTTGCCAACCACTGTCCAGCCAACCACCGTGAAAGAGCACCACCTGATCACCCTTTCACCTCAGCTTCGAGAAAGGCGTAGGGAATTCTGGAACAATTCCTTTGTACAACTGTTGCACCAGCACAACCTTGCTGCAAATGCCACCAACTGCTGGATCTGTGGGTTGCTCCCACATGCTACCGGACACTCCATCCCCTTTATTCCTTCACCTTTCTCAGTTCACGGCTCTTGCCTCGCCTGGTTGATCCTCATGCAAGAAAGCCACAAGGACAACACCACTTCTGGTCAGACAGTGTCGCACTTCTACTATGGGTTCTGGCCGAACAACACAGGAAAGCCCTTTTGTCCCGCAATTTCAGGTTCAACCTTCCTTACGAACATCCCTGCCAAAGAAAGGGTCGAAATGCAGGTGCTCCACAATCCAGCCAGATCCACCTTCTCCCACCTGCGGAAACAAACGGCTGCCACTCTGACTGCGGCCCTGTCTGTCATCAATGTCACAGGATTCGTATGCCTCAAAGGACAAGGAACGCAACTGGTGGGTCACAGTTCTTGCCGCATCACCAAAACATTGGCCTCAGCCGACTCCCCCTCCTTTGTTGCTTCCCCGAATATGTACTTTGTTTGTGGCACCAAAGCTTACACGTGGCTCCCAAAAGGCTGGAAGGGTACGTGCTACATCGCCTTCATTCTTCCTCCCACGTATGTGGCTCCAGCTAACCACCACCGGCAAAAGCGCGCTGGAGATGTTGAACAAGCCGACTCCACCGGAGCCCAGTTCCTGGATGCAGCAAAGGGACTTGTTCCTCTGTGGGGACCAATGGCAAATAGCCGCGCAATCCGACACCTGACTCAGGCATTAGAAACAACCATTAACATCACCGCTGGCATCCTTGCTAACAACACGGCTGAGCTGCAGGCAGTCCGCCTTGTGGCTCTTCAAAACCGTCTTGTCCTAGATGTGGTTCTGGCCGACCGTGGAGGTGCATGCCGCATCATCGGCTCCAGCTGTTGCACCTACGTGCCAGATAGCTCACCTGCAGTCTACAAAGCAATCGAACACCTCCACAGACTGTCCTCGGAGGTTCACCAGGAACAGGAAGGATGGTCGCTTGGAGGCTGGTTCTGGGACACTTTAAAGAACTGGGGATGGAGACTGTTCACGTTTTTGCTAATACCAATCATGATACTATGTGGGTGTTGTTTAGGTATTCAATGTTTACCATCTTTATGTGCACTCATTTCCAACTGTATGTGCCCAAAGACTTTGAACTTTAAACATGAGCACATGAGTCCCCTGTACGAAATAGAGGTGCGTGGTCTCATGGGGATTGATCCGAACTGACAAGCTGGCGAGACATGTTAAAGGGGGGACTGTGGAATTTTAGTTCGTGTATTGAACATCATCTACGCCATCTTGCAAACACCACGTTCATGCATACACGACAGCCATTTTAGGTACCATGGTCTCCCTGCTCACGATCGCCCCGTCAGCACACTTCCCTGACCCGGCAAGCGCCCCCCATGCACCCTGACTGCCCCCGCTCTCTCATGCACAAGTCATGAGCCCTCCCCTCCCATGACTCTGTCCCAGGGAATCGCACCCCGCGCCTGACCAACACCTCCTCTCCGTCCATGAATACCCCTCCTTTGATGACCCCTTCCTCTGAGCCTGAACGTCAGCACGGACCGCTGGTCATCCTTTAGCCCGAGGATACAGTTTATTGCCCATTACTGTATGCACTCGCCTTTCCTGAAAGAAGCCACTATTGATCACGACCTCCCCATCCCTTGAGATTCGATCAGGCGCACACATTCCAAAGGAATCGGCAGAACACTCAACTGCGTAATAGCCCCCTCCCAATCATATGAGGGGAAAGGGCCCCTACTGTTGTCATGTGTTGGAAAGGGCCGGAACTGGGGGGGTGCCGGTGATGTCGATCTCATGCTCTACAATGTCCCTGTTGTAATAAAGGACGTTCACATGTCTTAAACCAGTGTATAAAAGACCAGGTCTCAGAGAGGTTGAGAGAGCACCTCGAGACGATACCTTGTTGTCCGATCTGACGTGTTCTACTCCGCCGGAATAAAACTTGTTTCCTGTCTTCCAGTCTCCAGCGCCTGCCTCTTTATTGAATAACTTCGTATGGTATTAGAGGCGTTTTACGCCGGGCAAATCTAACTTAGGAAACAACTACTGAAATCGCCTGACCATTGTAAATTGATCTTTATCATAGGATTGAAGTGAAAAAGTATTAGTAAGCACCTCAACAGGAAGGGAAAATTAAAAGCAATAAACAAGGGGCCAGATGGTCCCTAGAAATTACCGTAATAGCCCTGCAGGGAGGGCGATGATGGGGCAAGGGTGCGGGTCCATGGGCTCCAAACAACAGAGAGCGGAAAAAACTGCACCTGCAAAAGTAAGGTGTAGTTATAAATCTAAGTTCCTCAACTCTTCACATGGATCAGAGTTTAACCCCTTCCATGCTCACGAGCTCAGCTCGTCATGGCATATACCTCTCAGGTGCTCATGACGAGCTGAGCTCGTCATGACCACACCCGTTTTCGTTGCTGTCTTGCACAGCAGGGGAAACTCTTAAGCAGCGATGTGGTTAAAGAGCAGAAATGCAAAAATTCCACAAGTAAATCAGGGAAACTCACGCTCAGCCGAGGGAGTCAAGCTTGTCCCAGCCTCACTGTTAGAGAAGTCCTGCCAATGTGCATCGGCTATAAACTTAACGGCACAAATCTGTGGATCAAAGGGAAAACTTCAAAAACCAAAATCTACAAGGACCTCGTACTATGCTTACAAAAACATTAGCCACTACCTCATACATGATTAATAAAGGGATGGAATACCTGCTCTTTCCTTCAGAATACTGCGCACGTGAGGCCAAAGAATCTGTGAAGAGAGGGCCGAAAAGCAAGGGCATGGAAGTAATTAATAAATAAATGCCCAAAGGCGCCTAAAACGCTAAGAGAAAAGGCAAAGCATGGACTGAGTCCGTGAAAGACTCACAGCTCCTCGTTGATATGGAAGCGTCTCCCAAATTGTCAAGGCCGGGCAGTGCTCAATCTGGAGCAGAAAGATACAAATGCCAAGCATAAGTCCATGTTCGGACAAAATAAAGTTATTCAAATCACGATGTGGCAGTGCATCCTTCAGAGAGGCTTACAGCTACTTGCCGGCTGTAGACTGTGGCAGGATGGAGGGAAACGAATAATCCCTATGTCATCCTTAAATAAGCGTGCGCATTGTCAAACGCGCCAGGATGACGTGCCGGTAGCAGTCGCTAGATGCTGGTGAAGACGCATCACTGCGTTGTGAACCATTCAAATGGAAAGAGACAACAGGCTCACTGGAGGGTTTTTTCGGGATGGAAGAGAATTTAAGAAAGAAAGAAAAGCCAACCCCCCAGAATGCCAAGGTTTAAGTGGCAATATCGAAATTTAGCAGGGTGCTTTACCATAGGGAAATTCAGCAGAGTTAGCATTGACTGAGCCAATAGAGACGTATGGCCCACAACATAATAAAAAAGCAGTGTGGATGCACACTAACATAAGTTTAACATGTTCTAATATATAAGTAAAAAATCACATTAGTAATCAGAGAGAGGTCTCGTAGCATTGGGGAAGCCAATATTACATTTAAGATCAGAGCAAGGTGTAAGGTGTAAATACATACCGGGTCAAGATACATATTAGTTCACTGATCAACCTGTTATATTAAAACAAACAACAACACATGTTTCACTGTTGTGTACAGCATGTCTGGTTCTGGATGACAGGGAATGGGGAGGTGCAGTGGCTCCAGAGGGGATGGGTGAGTCAGCGCTAGGCTGAATAAGCCGATCTGCATTTGGAGTAGTGGGAGGAGTAGCACCTGACCCTGAATAGGACTGTGCCTGCCTTACACAATGCTGGCTCCCCCCCCTGTGGTGTGTCTGAGGCCAGAGCCTACACTGATTTGATTTGATTTCCACATTTATAAAGCACACTGTGACCCACGGGTATCCTGGTGCTTGCACACGTGAACCAGATTCTGAGAGTAAGGAGGGTGTATATTCAAAGGTTAAAAATATCACAGCTATATCTTAGGAAACAGCCAGGTCTTTAATCTTTTTTTAAACTGTAACAGGTTATCCACCTGCCTAAGTTTGGCTGGAATTTTATTCCAAGCTGATGCTGATGCAGTACTGAAAGCCCTCCCTCCTGTTTTTGCTTTCCTAACCCTGGGCACTCTTACCAATTTAGCAGAAGAGGAGCGGAGATTGCGCACTGGAATGTACCACTCACATCTCTTCTGTAATGACTTGGGCCCAAGACCATGCAGAGCCTTTAAAACTATTCAGAGGGATTTAAACTGAATTCTCTGTATGACTGGAAGCCAGTGAAGCTCAGAGAGAGCCTGGGATGCCGATGATCGGCGTGGTTTCCCTAGAGCTAGTTTGGCCTCCATCGACTGGATTCTCTGGAGTCTCCCAATCAGATATCTGGGAGACTCCAGCAGTAATGCTTTACAATAATCCAGTTGACTTAAAATAATGCACCCTACCACCAATGATTTTGCTTGTATAGGGATCAATGGAACGATCCCTCGCAAATCTCGAATCAGAGCAAAACAGCTAGCAACTGACTTAGTCACTTGGGGCTCTAAACTTAGATTACAGTGGAAACTAACACCTAAATGATGTACTACTTTAACAGGGGTCATTGGTGCTGTCACTGGGAATGGCCAGAAGTCCGTTGGCAATGGGCGGGAAACCTTCTCAACTGGACAACACAAAATCTCAGTTTTGTCCCCATTGAATTGCAAATAGTTATTATGTAGCCATGCAGCAGTGTCTTTCAGACATTCGTGAAATTTTTCCAATGAAAGTGAATGATGGCCTTCTAACGACAGAATCAGTTGGGTGTCGTCAGCGTAATGCACAAGGCTGATATTATGTCATTTCATGATGGCAACCGGAGATCTCAGATATATATTAAATCAAATGGGACTAATAGCAGACCCCTGCAGCACACCATACTAGACACCCATGATTTGAGATTGATAGGGAGGGAGAGCCACCGCCTGTCGTCTGCCTGAGAGGTAGGATCGAAATCACTCCAATGGGGAGTGTTCTGCACTTGTTAAGTGCCCCCCAGAACTGGTTTGGACTAGGTCCAGTGCCCTGTGCCAGGGCCGAACAAAGACTGAAAGTGGTATAAATATTGAGGCTGTGACCCAATGTAATGTACTGTGTGCTGACTGGGAACTTGCGGCCGGCAGGCTGCTGGACTGGCAGGAGAAACCGCCACTGGGGACTGACCTGCTGTCTGCTGGGGGGGGGACTTAAAAGACTTTCCCTCTGCTGAGGGACTCGGTGTGCTGGCCTGCCTGTGCCCAGTGCTGTGTATTTTTGGATCCAGCACGTGGTGAGCGCTGGGTATTCACCCTGCTCTTCCCAGGTGTGTGTGGAGTGCTTCACAGAATATGGAGAGCTCTTCCCCCTGCTGACCGTCTTTTAGATGGGGAAAGAGCGTGCAGTGCATTCTGGTGGTGATTTACAGAAAGCGTGTGGTGAGTGCTGTGGTGGTTCACGCAGTGCTTGGTTGGTGCTGTCCGGTCCCTGTTGCTCGGGGCCGCCAGAGGGGAGAGCTGGAAATTGGAAGCGCTCTCCCAGCACTTGCTTTCCTCCTGCTTCTAAATCGGTCCCAGAACTCCTGCATTGCTAAGCAGCCAGGACGGGACATGGAGACAAAGCAGAAGTCAGGCTGAGGCTGGTTGTGGGCAGGGCCATTGTCGTGCACGGCAAGCCAACAGGAGCTGGCCAGAAGAGAACGCCAGAAGTCAGGCAAAGTCTGTGCCTGCTTTTGGGAGGGGCTCCTGTGTTCACAAGGAGAGCCCCTGTGCTGCAGAGCCTGTTGTGGGTGAGACCGGCGACAAGAAGAAGACGTAGCTTCGCAGGCTCATCTAGTAGCCAGAGCAAGGACCAGAGCCCCACTGCACCTCTTTTGCAAACTTCCCACTTTTCACCCATAGAGGATAGTCTCCTGCTGAGGAGACCGGAGAGGCCCCGGTTAGTGGCCCCTGTGAGAGACACACTGTTTTGCTCAGTCGTGTCACAGCTGCACCGCAGGCTCGTGGGCAGCTGCAATGTTGGGGTATTCTTTTGAGGAGACATGGGTGAGATGCACCCCCACCCCTCCCTTTGCATTACGGGCATTCTTTTGGCTGTGTCTGCAGCTAGGGGTCTAGTGGAAAGCCTTGTGTCCACAGAAGGGACACGCAGTGTGGAGAAGCACACACGTTAAACAGGGCCATTGAGGGGAAGCTCAGGACGGGCCCCCGAGGACAAGACTACATAAGGTGGCTATGCACAATGTGCTTATGCTATGGTGTTAATGTGTGCACCTAGTAAGTGATTACCATGCGCTGCTGATGATGATGGGCATGATGTGTTGTGATGATGTACTGCACTACTACTGATTATGTTTTGCATAACATGCTATACTAGGAAGTGCTATTATGTTCATGCCACATGCTTGATGCCTAATGTGGTGTGCTAGACACACCCTTACCAGTAGTTACTGGTTGCTACTTGTCTTCACTAACTATGAGTGATGATATGATGACAGTGGCCTGATTGGCCCTGAAGTGTACATAATCCCTGTAAAGTCATACCAAGTGGCACAGTGTATATAAGTGATTATGTTCTAAAGTGTTTTATGAGTAATACAAATGCTATTTTTCATATAACCTTGTGTGAAGTTTCTTTTGTGGTTTGCCAGTGTGTCGCTGCTGTGTGTGTGTGTGTTGCGCAAACGCTTTGGGATAAGCCTGACTGCTCTGCAAAGCTACCAAGGGGGTGAGCAGGGTTTATCTTTGGTGTGGTACTCCCTTGCCGGGACTAGGGGGGTGGTTTCTGCCTGGCTTAGGCACTTACCCTAGCCAACCCGAAATCCCATTTCTAACATGGGGAAGCCCACAACCAAAACTGGGTCTTATAGACCCATAACACTTATGAATAGTGATGCAAAGATATTTTCAAAGGCATTAGCCTCACCGCTAAGCCTTATTATAGGTAAAGTGACATCCCCTTGGAAGCATGGCTTTACACCAGGCAGAGGCACCATCAACCTCGGGAGACCCTATGGCACTGATCTTGCTTGATGCCGTGAAGGCATTTGATAGGATCTCCTGGGACTATCTCTGGACTGCTCTTAAATGGTTCGGTATTGGAAAGGGATTTATTGATGCAATACGGTCATGTATCGGGTCCCAGCTGTCTGGCACTGCCTAAATGGGGGACGTACAGAACCACTCTTGATTACAAGGGGGACAAGACAAGGCTGCCCTTGCTCACCTCTTCTCTTTACATTCTATATAGAATATAGAATATATATCACTTGATCCGGAGGATCAATGGCAATAGGATTAATAGACCAGTTTGTTTCCAAAGGCTAGAAACCAAAATCCTGGGTTATGCTGACAATCTGGTGATAGTAACATCTGACCCCAACCAGCACTTTTGAAATTGAGGAGAAGGCCTGGCTATTTGGGATGATCTAAGGATACTCACTCAATTAGCAGAAAATGCAGATAGTTATATTTAGTTTGGTAGACCTGAAGACCCACCGGTTGACGCAGGTAGCTACCAATTTAGGGATAAATATCACATCAGCGCTGGCGCAAATTGTGGAGCTAAAAGCCCCGGTCATTCAGAAATGCAAGAAAGATTTTGATAGGATGAATAACCTTCATCTATCTATTGTCAGCTGTTGCAATATATATATCAAGATGATTTTTTTACCCAAGATCCTTTACTTCTTTAGGGCTATACCCCTGGAAATTGAAAAGCGGTAGTTTAAGGGGTTGGTAGATATGTTTAAAAGGTTTATCTGGGCTTCTAGGAAGACAAGGAGAGCACTGAGGTGTGTGACACTCACAAGAGAGTGAGGGGGATGGGCAGTGCCAGATCTCAGACTCTATCACTGGGCCACAGCTTTACAATATATGCAGGATCTTGTGGGTGAGAACTTAGCGGACTGCTGGAGCAGGATGGGGGTCAACGGATGCCTATGAGTTATTACTAGGAGATGAGGTACAAAATTAGCTCCTGAAATATAATGAACCTAGGGGCACATGCATCAATGTACGATTTTGCGATTCTTAATTTGCGAAAATTACCGAATCGCAAATTAAGAATCGCAAAATGGTATGCATCATTTTTTTGGCTATTTTTTTGGGATTCGGTAAAAATCGCAATTTTCACCGAATTCCAAATAAATAGCGAATTCCTAACTGCATTTTCGCAATTCCCATTGATTCCTATGGGCCAAAAGGCCCATAGGAGTCAATGGGAAGGCATTTCAAAATTCGCAATTTGTTCATGCATTCCATGGGTGCAGGGGGGGGTCCAAAGGACCCCCCCCTGCACCCCTGAAATGTATTTTTAAGTGGATGTTTCACACACACATGTCCTAAGGACATGTGTGTCTGTAACATGCAAGTTAAAAAAATGCATTTTTTTGCTTTTTTAAACATTTTCGCAAATTAACACGAGGGTCAACCTCGTGTTAATTTGCACTTCCAATTTCCAAATTCGCTATTTTAAAAAAAATGATGCATTGCATTTAAGGAATCGCACAAATGCGATTCCTCAAATGCATTCGCATTTTTTAGAAATGCTAAAAAATGCGGATTGTGCACAAAAGTTTGATGCATCCCAAAAATGGTTTTTGCATTCGCAAACGGACGATTTTTCCGATTCGCACCGTTTGCGAATGCAAAAACCAATGATGCATGTGCCCCCTAGCCATTATAAAAGAGTTAGATTCAAAACGTTATCAGCCGTGTTTCAGGTATGGGTAGCATTTAAGAGGAAAATAGGGCTTGGTAGGAAGAATTTTTACACTCCGCTTTTTAGGAACTCGGCACTTTCAGAACTTTTTCTTGATACGGTTATATCACGCTGGAAGGGTCGGGTAATTCAGAGGATTGGGGACCTTATGGATGCTAATGGAACTCAGTCATTTAATGATGTTAAAGCTAACTTTGGGGTTGATAGGAAAGACATTTTGTAAGGATTTGCAAATCCGGAGCTTTCTTGCAAAGAAGAAAGGGGGACCAAAGGTATTTAGCAAAGATTCTATCATGGAAATGGTTAGGGATTACAAGGGGTGTACCATCAGTCATATATATGGGAAGTTGGCCTAACTGAAGCAGGACGATCTCGAGAAGCTGGTGGAGAAATGGAAACAGAAGCTTGGCACAAAGCGTGGTTAACTTCTTAGATCCCTTGGAGTTAGGGAAGACTATCTTGCGTTATGCCGGATTACAATCACAACACTATAAAACAATTTTCTCGTTATATTATACCTCGGCTAAGATAGCTCAATGAGGAGGTCAAGAGGGTTTTACCTTTCCCTGATGTAGCAGTACAGAAGCAGATCAAATACATATGTTTTCAACACCCCCCTCTTAGAAATTCTGAAGAGGGATATAGAAAAGTTTTTAGATAAATCCCTGAAAATAAAAGCCATCTTTACTCCAGAATTAATGTTGCTAGGGGTCAGTAGAGATGCAATGCCCAGGGCACATCAATACTTTCTGTTTTTGGCAATAGCAGTGGTTAGAATCTGTATATCCTCAGCGTGGTTAGATCCACATGCCCCAACATTTCAGCAATGGCTTGGGAGGCTGCTATCTATTTTTAATCTTGAAAAGGGGGTGTATGAAAGGAAGAGGGCTACGAAATTAGACAAATGTATCTGGGCCCCAATTTATAGTTGGAAAAAAGATTGGGCGATAGGTTACATTTAACTAATTAACTCACATTAAGTATGTTGTATGATATCAATTGTTTCTTTTAAATCTATGGCATCCAAACTCCCAAGGTTCCACTATATAATGTTGTATTGTATTTATTACTTTTGTCGACTGAATCTCCCCATGAATTACATTTGTATTTAATGTATATGATGGTGTTGAATAAAAAACAAATCACAAAAAAAGAAACAGTTCAATACAAGTCAGTTAAAAAAAAACTTGCAGTCGCTCAGAACGTGTAGAAACATGCAGAATGATTCTAGATTATCACTATCTAAAGAGTGCAAAAAAGAAGCATATTCTCTCTGCTTGTCATTGTAAGTTTTTAAAATAGAGCAAAAGAAAGATAAGCAACATTTGTTTGTTTGTTGCTTTCAACAGCTGCTTTAATTGTGCTATATGACCTGACCTGCCCAGCAGCAGGCATTGTGACATCAGAAATAAACTGCAATAACCTATTATAGTTGAGTTCTGACATCTTTTCTTTATAATTGACTTGGTGCGTCCAACTCTCTTGCAAAAATAAATGTACTTCAAATATTTTCACACTTTCTATTTCTTAGGATAGTGAGGAAAGCCGCAACAATTAGATTAATAAAGATGTGATGAATCTTTACTCTCTTGAATTGCTGTAAACTTGAATTTTTCCTCTTGGAAAAAAGGAGGGGCTGTGAAAACATAATTCCTGTTTGTATCATGTTGATATATTTCTGTACATTACAGTGTTAATATTTGAGTATATAATCAACGTACCACTGTTTTATAATCAAATATCGATGTTATTTTATAGTGGTTTGGAGCTTCCAGTGGCTTTGAATACATTTGCTAATTTTCATGCTTATAGTAGGTCCAGAGCCGTAATGCTTTAGGTTGTACATTTCCACATTTCCTAGAAGAGCAACCTCACTTTTGAACCTGGCAAGTGGAAGCAGGATTTCAGTAGATAATGAGCCCAGTACTGGATGTATGAAAGATATTCTCAATGACGTTCAGTGTTACCTAGGCAAGAAGATCCTTCCACGTGCTCATTAGATACATTGTTGCTGAAAGTAACACGTTTCTGTGATCTGGTGAATCCTCATTGACATGAATTAAGAAAAAGTGCCTATAAAGTTTACTAAAATCGCATGTACCTTAACACTATGCACCAATTGACCATTTTCTAGCAAGACAATTGTCTTTTGCTGTGTTGCTTGTTTTTTTTTGTAATAAATGCGAGTTGGACTTTAGGCTTCCCAGCATGTACATTGCATGGAAGCAGCATGGACAGAGAGCAAGTGGCTTTATGGAGTGGGGCAAACGTTGCCCTTTGTCCTTTAGTGACAAACCTGGGCCTGCCTTGCCATAGGAATGTTTGTAAATACAGCATGCTCAGGCAGACCCATGCCTTTTCAGTGCAAGGCAGGCCCAGGTTGCATTCCTGTCTGAGGTATGGTAATTCATCTTCCTGGTGACAGTGCCTACTCAACCTTGGAGCCACTAGAACAAGCTCAAGTACATCAACCAGTGAATGTGTGTGGGGAAGCTGTGCAGACTGTACTGTGTAGGAGTGCACTGAGCAAGAGTGTGTGGGCGTGTGTGTGTGTACATGCGTGTGTGTATGTCTCTTCAAGATTTGTGATGCTTCTACATCAGTCACTCATGTTTGACCAAGCTTACTTTGAAGTAGCCTATGGTATGTCTGTTGTTTAAGAGAGATCTTCCCTGCTGCTGTCGAAGTGGTGTGTATTCTGTGAGTGCACACATGCTGTACATGTTCTGTGCATGATGGAAAGTTTGCTGAGGGCCGTGTGTGTCTGTGTATGCACTTGCACATTTGTATGAAAAATCAGTGCCTGCAAATCTTGCATTGCTAGTGAATATCTGCATGATTTACTAAAGCTTGCACTGCTGCCACCCGGGCTCTGCCTGTTCTGTAAGTGTCACTGAAGCTTGCAAAACTGCCCACACTGTACTTTTACTTTGCTTTTACTTTGTGTGACGGAATTGTGCACTGATCCGTGCTCTTTCTGTTCCTATTCTGTGATTGAAGAGAAGCGTGTCTTGCTGCTCCCTATAGAGTACTTGTTAGTGTGGGAGTGAAGCTTGCCATCCTGCTGCAGCTTGTGCAGTATATGTGTTCTATGGATCAGTGATTTGTGGACTGCTGCTTATGCTTTATATAGAACTACCTTTATTTAGTCATAACCAATTTTATTTAGTAGTACCACTTTTATTTAGTTGCCACCACTTTTATTTAGTCTTTTTCTTAATGATTTTGAAATAACCCTAAAAATACCTTTGATGTACCAAAGCTGTGAAATAAAAAGATTTACATTCTTCTTTTTGCAGATTATTGAGTGGTACTCTCTTGGACACAAAATGCTATGCATAGGTTGCTATCTGATTTTGAAAAATATTCTAAGGGGAAAGACCTGCTCACTAACTCCGCCAAAACTAAGATAATAGCAATAACCCAGTGCCTTCCTTGAGAAAGGTCCTCAAAAGTAAAAGGCGGATAACTCAAGAGCGTATAAACATTTGATTACCTAGGCATATGCGTTAACAATAAATTAGATGTGTTAACTATAAATTAGATTGACAAGCCTACATGCAACTAATGCAGTACTGCTCATTAAACACAACATTTTGTAGTACAACATTCAGTGATTGATTTGTACAAAAAAATGCAGAGCCCTTCTCAGAAGGCCTCTGCAGTTTGCACCACCCATTGCATCCACCATTGCTGCCAATGGCAGTACTAACATACTACTAACCATCGCACTCTAAACTGTGATAATTCAGACTAATTGTGAGAAACAAGGACCCTCTGAACAGTAATTCGTTCAACTCCTAGGACAGGGAAAGAAAATTATGCATATAATATCCTAGGCAATTGATAAAAGGAAACAAAGAACAAAGGGAAAGACAATAAGGAATCAACAATTGCTAAAGAACATTATTATTTTAATGAATTCATCATAAAAAATATTTTCTTATACTGAAATACATAATTCACAATAAAGAAAATTAAAAAGACAAGTTAAAAAGTCAAACACAAAAGAACAACTACAATTGTATCTAATAATACAGTGGCACTGATATTCGACGCGCGTTTCGGCGTAGTAAAACGCCTTCTTCAGGAGCCACACAATTTTCTGAAACACATAATAAAAGGGACATAATATCAATGTACTTACAATACATCACATACATATTGCATGTTTAGAAATGACAACCCATTAATCATATAAACATTCCAATTACAATTGCTTCCCTTTAGTATATATCATGTTTTCATCCAGTGAGATATTCGTTGTACAGAAAACACAGTATCTGAGTACTCATATTTAATATAATTACATTCATCTGACACCCACTGATACGCAGAATGACAGGTAAAATTAAATAACTAATAATTTCAGCAGACTGTTAATCTAGAGAGAGAAACAGTACAGGAAAACAGTAATAATGATCATAACTGTTACCTCTTCGAATCCTTTTATATAAGGCACACAAACTATTTAAAGAGGAAGGGGGGGGGTTTAAAAAAGCTATATAGATAAGCCATCTATATATACAGCACCTATCTAGATTGGTGACGGTGAAATAACAGCAATTTTATTTAGCCTTAGCCTTTTTTAACTTTTGTGATATCATTATATCAATATTAATGAGGTTGTGCTGAGAATCTTAATGAAGTTTGAATATCTGTAAATTAGTTACTTTGTTTCTGTTTAAGAACATTTTAATTGGATCCTCATTCACTTCCATCACCTAATACTACAAGTTCCGTTGAGGTAGAATGATACGACTAACAGGACTTAAATCATGTAAGTTCGCCACCCAAAATTTTGTTTCTTAATTAGATGACGCTATCTGCATATGTTTGATTCAATCTAAATAAGTCCTGTATATATAGATGGCTTATCTATATAGCTTTTTAAAATAAAAAATAAAAACTCCCCTCCCCTCTCTTTTTAAATAGTTTGTGTGCCTTATATAAAAGGATTCGAAGAGGTAACAGTTATGATCATTATTACTGTTTTCCTGTACTGTTTCTCTCTCTCTAGATTAACAGTCTGCTGAAATTATTAGTTATTTACATTTTTACCTGTCATTCTGCGTATCAGTAGGTGTCAGATGAATGTAATTATATTAAATATGAGTACTCAGATACTGTGTTTTCTGTACAAAGAATATCTCACTGGATGGAAACATGATATATATACTAAAGGGAAGCAATTGTAATTGGAATGTTTGTATGATTAATGGGTTACAATTTCTAAACATGCAATATGTATGTGATGTATTGTAAGTACATTGATATTATGTCCCTTTTAATATGTGTTTCAGAAAATTGTGTGGCTCCTGAATAAGGCATTTTACTACGCCGAAACGCATGTCGAATATCAGTGCCACTGTATTATTAGATACAATTGTAGTTGTTCTTTTGTGTTTGACTTTTTAACTACGATTTTAACTTGTCTTTTTAATTTTGTTTAATTTGAATTATGTATTTCAGTATAAGAAAATATGTTTTATGATGAATTCATTAAAATAATAATGTTCTTTAGCACTTGTTGATTCCTTATTGTCTTTCCCTTTGTTCATTGTTTCCTTTTATCAATTGCGTAGGATATTATACGCATAATAATTCAGACTAATCCAGGCCACCCAAATTTAAAAGAATGGCATGGGCGAAAGTATTAATAATTTTTAATGGATATTCAATTATTAAATACTTCTGTTGAGCTCATCTCAAAATTAGAAATACATCGCCACCATGTGGTGGACTATCATCAGTATCGGTGTGGAGAAATAAGTGCCAGTGCTGAGCACCTGAAACCACTGGCTCAAATTAAGCACTGTATTACAAGTATATAGGCAAAAAGAAGTAGGTGGTAACGTTTATAGAGTTTAACTATCTGGTCATACCAAGGCAAGTGAATTGCAAACAATTGACACTTTGTTTCTAAGAACTTTATTAAAGGTGGGCCCTGGCACCCTGTTAGTCCCCTTGTATATGGAAGTAGGTGTCAAACCAATTTCAGACATCATTGTATTAAGTAATGTGTTGTACTGGCTACACTTGAATAGGAACCACTATGTGACACGGGCACATTTTAAATAAAATCCTTACGGATTTAGAGTGGAGAATTTTGGAATAACACTGCTAAAATCTGCTTAGATTAAATTAGACAAGTAAAAGAGGCATATTGATCATACAGGCATGAGGATTGATTGAATTCTCAAAAACATCATCACTGACTACTAGTAATCTTTTAATAAAAACAATCACCTGGACCTGACTATTGCTCTGATTGTATCCAGCCCGAGGCACATCACACTTTAAATGTTACATTCTGAACAGGTACTTTCCCAACTGGAGCGAATCTGTCAATGTTTAATAGAGGACCTGTGAGTAACGAGATTTATAATTTTAATTATATGAAGGGAGTGACGCAATAATGCACTTTGAGCTATTTTGAACTAAAACAATTGTTGTTCATTGTAAAGTATCTGGGGCCAGATGTAGGTCACCAAACACCGGTCGGTAACGGCCGATTTCGGCCGTTACCGACCGGTATTTGGTGATTGAAATGTAGGGGGCTTATATTTTACAAAATCGGTAAATTTACCAATTCGGTAAATTTACTGATTCTGTAAAATACTGAATTGGTATATTTACCGAATTGGTAAATCTATATGTAGGTGGCACAGGAAACAGTGCCACAGGGCCCTAAGAATTCGTTATTTACCATGTAATACTATTGCATGGTAAATAACGAATTCCTGTGTACATGCACCTCTGTGCATGTACACCTGTGCCCTGAGGGCATGTATGTGTGTCACATGGCACACAAGCCTGAATCAGGGGTTCAACAGGGTGTCAAAGTGACACCCTGTCCCCCTTGTAAATTCGGTAATTTTACCGAATCGGTAATTGACACTGGTTCCTATGGGCCTCATGGTCCATAGGAATCAATGGCAATTACCGAATTGGTAAATACCGATTCGGTAATTACCGAATCATACAGATTCGGTAAGAATTACCGAATTTTTACCTACATCTTATTTACCGAACCTAGAATACCGAATCGGTAAAATTCGGTATTCTAGAGTCGGTAAATCAGATTTACCTACATCTGGCCCTAGATCCTCTATTTAAGTTT
Organism: Lissotriton helveticus; assembly: GCF_964261635.1. Taxonomy (NCBI): domain Eukaryota; kingdom Metazoa; phylum Chordata; class Amphibia; order Caudata; family Salamandridae; genus Lissotriton; species Lissotriton helveticus. The sequence continues at coordinate 966,720,566 of NC_136059.1, forward strand.
TTTTGATAACATCACGCACGAATGCACTCTGCTACAGAAAAGATAACCCTGCAATATGTATGCCTGGAGAAACTTGTAATTGGGCAACATGGCTCACTTTTAGAAAGCAGAACTACAAATGAAGGCTAGGTTAATACAACGTTTGTTATAATCATTGATGTTGCCTGAGTACAAGTATTTTACATTACTATCCAAAGGTTTTAAGAATTAAAGTGTCATCAATGTATGTAGTTAAGGGGTAATTGGGGGTTTTATGTTATTAATATTATTCATTTGTTATATTTTTGGTATGGCTTATGTTCAAAACAATAAGGCTTACTATATGCTTTATCAATTCTCTCTACAAGAAGGAGTCTTGCATGGCAGCTTTCTTTGCTATAATTGCTGTATATGTGAGGCATCAAAAACAAGCTTATAGATGCAATGCTTGAATTAATCTCAACCACTGGTAAGGCGCATCCCAAAACATCTCCATTCGCCCACCATGACATCTCAGTTTGACCCCAGCTATATGCAAATCAGGACTGATTTCGACCTTAGGGCTCATTAGCCAGTTACAGCTTGGTTTCAGTGGCACAGTTAGGGTGGGACCCAAGTACGGGCATACCAGTCACGCTTAGGGTAACAAAAAACAAGGCAATGGAAGCAATGCTTGAATTACTCCCAGCCACTGGTAATTGCTGGGACTGCATCACAATTCATCATATTTTGACGACCAATCCACCTAATTTTGGACCCAGCCAAATGCAAATCAATCTTGATCCTGATCCAATGGGAACAGTCCAGCCCAAACAACCAGGCCAGGTCTTTAACTGGAAAACAGGCAACCCAGGACCAATATTGCCCTTATTAGGACTCATTTTAGTCAGGTATTGCTTGGTTCCAGTGGGACAGTGAGCATACCAGTCACACTTCCAGCATCAAAAACAATGTGATGGATGAAATGCTTGAATTAATCTCATCCAATGGCCTGCATTTTTATGTTAATGCTGTTAAAAGAGAGATGGAAAATTTCCAAACCTTGTAAACTTATATATTATTCCCTGTGGAGAGATGAATTTAAAATACCATAAAAAAGAGGATACCACTTGAAAAACTTTGCTTAACTATCTATACTCTTTTAAAATCAGTTTTTAAAGAAGATAGAGAGTCATCCTTCTCACCTTAAACACGCATTGGCAATTCAATAGACCTGGCTTATGAATCAAAACGCCTTTTGTGTCATTGATAGGTTTGGGACTCAATTCGTTATCACAAATGTACTCTGTCACTCATCTTTGCACCCAATTGCCCATTCATCCATCCACTAACTAATTTTTGCATTCACCCTCTGACAAAAACATGCAAAAAAAGAATACTAGAAGAACAAAATAAACAGACGGAATATGCTTGCAATAACACAACTAAACAGCAGAGGGAGTCCTTCTTGCAATGGCTCTGTACATTGTCTGTTTGATGTTTTATAATTCCAGCATGACCACCACAGTTAGCATCAAAGTATTGGCAACCTCACAATGATAAAATAATGATGCATTATCGACAATGTTATCCCATAATAGTTGTCTGGTGAACAGGAAGTGGGCACTTGTGATAGTGCGCATGGCAGATAAAATGAGCTACAAGCATGCAGACCATTAAACCTGCCTTGCATGTGGTAGTATCCTCCTGGGAAAACTTAAAATAAGAAGAGGGCAAACAAAGAAAGGAAAGAGGAACTATAAAAAGGACATTGGAAACTAAAGGACTGGTCAAGCAGCCCTGGCAATGAAGCACACTCATTTTTAGGTAGATGTGCACATGATAAAACAATGCCAGAATTCACAGGGCAAGAGAGCCAGAGGCTGACTAGAATTGAACCATTACCAAATGCAGTCTACTGTCATGGATGGAACCAGCGTGTAAATGACACTTTGACAGACCAATTGCAGAAGAGGGCTGACCCATAGGCCTTCTATGGATCTTTTTGGATATATATTATGATTATTTATATTGCGAAAGACTCACTCCCAAAGAGGTATCTCGGCGCAGAAGCCTTCTGATAACAGGTAGCAGTCACCGAAAAACAATCCCTAAAACAACAGTTCAGTTTTGAGTAATTTCCTAAATTTAAGATGATCCATGCAGAAACGCATATGACTTAATTATCCTGGCCAGTGGAACCACATAAATATTAAATAACATAGGGCTCAAACAAGAGCCCTGAGAAGCACCCTTTTCCAACGGTACCATGAGAGATTGAAGAGAACCGAGAGTAATGGTCTGGGATATGTTAGTAAGGAAGTCCTCGAACCATCCCAGAGGTGGACCACAAATCCCACACTTCCTAAGGCTACACAGCATGCCAGAGTGTGACACTGTATTGAAAGCTGCGTATAAGTCAAGTAACACAAACATAATGGGTTTGTTAGTGTCTAAGGCTCACCTGATGTGATACGTTTCAGCCACTAAAGTAGTTTTAGTGCAATAGAATAGCCGAAACCCTGATTGAGAAGGATCCAAGAGATGATTCGCTTCTAGGTATGCCATAAGTTGTCTATTTATCTGGCCTTTCATCAGCTTACACCACAGGGGAAGCAGCAAGATGGGATGATAATTAGTTAAACCTTTCAGTGCCACATTGGATTTCTTCTGAATGGGGGTCACCAGTGCCCTCCGTGTATATGAATTATTACATTTTGTTATGACAAGATCCAAGGAGACAGGTATGACTGTCAGGCCTTCCAAAGAGATTTTAGCACGAATTAATAGGGTGCAATCTTTTAACTCTAGGGTTTGTCAAAGGGGGTAACCAACACCAAAAGTCTGTGAGAATTCAGATAACAAAGTATCTGACTGCAGAATTCTAAATTGTGCAAAAACAAGCCACCTTTAGAGGCCTATTGGCTTTAAAATATGTGCCATCAAACCTATGGCATCAGAAATACCTTTTCCCAGTAAACCAATCAAGTCTATATATGTTAGCATTGGCTTGTCACCATTACCAGCTTATACCTTCCATATTGTGCTTCAGTTTTTCCAATAGGCAATCATCAAGCATACAGTCATAAAAGTACTAAATTATACAAAAGTATAGATAGAAAAGCAAAATACTATTTCTCACAAGACGACCTAACAAGGATTCTCACAGAGCAAATCTATATCCATTGTTTGTCACATTGGGTAGCCAACACTAAAATCCTACCATACTACAGTAATCTGTGAGAATCAATTTAATAAAATCACTCTCTATAGGCTTTCAAGCCGAGTAATAATAATCCAACCCGCAAATGGACTGTTGTTAACATATACTTTTCACTATAATATGTCAGGTCTACTGCATTCATCGAAACATTTCATAGTAAACAGATCAGGTCTTTAACCACAATCATTTGCTAACTACCATATCTACCGCAGGCTGCATTAATGAGTGTAAGCTTTGCTCCGAGGCAATAAGTGCAATACAAGCATGATTGTCAGTGCAAGCACACAACTTCAGCCCTAACAAATCCTGTACTCAGAGGAAGCAGTATATGGGTGGAGCCTAAGCCTCTCTCTCAGTAGTGTTCCAAAAGCTCATTTATGTGGATCATTTATGGTTTGCCAGCAACTGCTCTGTCAAGCCAAACTTAACAATGTATGCACATTAGTGTAGTCCTGGGCATCCCATACTGTTTTCAAACACACAACTGAACTCTGAAGTGTAAAGCTAGTGATGGAAATGGAAGGAGGGCTGCTTGGACTGGAAAACAGCATACATTCTTCATGACTGCCCTCCTCCAATCTGTACTGCGGCCAGAGAAAAACAAATACTGTAAATGTTGCATTGCAGTGCCATGTTTGTGCCACTAAAAGGAGGTAACATTCCATCCCATTGTAAGCTTGATACCTTATAGTGTTAATAAGCTCTCTCTAAGCAGTCATGGTGGCTGAGGCAGCTGGATAAACAAACAAAATATTCACAGCTGCGCTGAGCGGAAGCGGGAAGCCCAATCATAAGATGTGCTTCTGTGGGTGGAGCCACATCCCCTCTCTTTAGGACTCATGAAAGCTCTTTTTTAGGTTGAACATAAGGTTCGGTGACAGCTGTGCTGTCAAGCCAGACCTGAAAAACAAGTACAGAGGGTTTACAGAAACGGATACTTCCGTTCCATCTCCTGGACATTATTTAACCTCAAAACCTAAACTTACTGGTATTTTGCACTGAGAAATTGGTAAGACTGGGCGAAGTGCAAAAAAAACTCTGCCACACTACGCGGAGCTCCACGTGTGGAGGTGTTTCTTTAGATAAATGCAGTTTGCTGTGATTTTCAGTGCTAGGTGCTTGTCTGCACTGTGCAATCATCGTGAATGGTATCATGGCATCATGCAAGTGCAAGCGGGCGCTGCTTCCTTTCTCCAGCTCAAGTAGAATTTTACTCGAGTGGCAGCTTTCACAATGTGAGCGGGTGGTTTCTCAATGCAAGCGGTCGCACGCATACACGACCACTCGGAATGAGAAATCTGACCTCCCGCAATTTGAAATCTCGCCGGGAGGTTGATTTTCCACACTAACGCTCGCCAGCTTGATGTTGTTAATTGTGAATGAGGAAAAATTTCACTGGGAGGTGAGATTTCCTCGTTCGTGCTCATCAACTTGACGTTGATGAATGGTAGTGAGGGAAAAACTCTGTTCCTCGGAACTCCACATTACACGGAGTGCAGAAAACTTTGCAAACTCCGCGAGCAGATCGGAGTTCACTGCCCAGACTTAGAAATATGGCAACCCTCTCTCTGCGAAAGAATCTTATCCTGCCAAGCCCATGTTGTACAGGTTCTTAAATGTAAGGAAGCTTAAACTATCACAGTCAGTGCTCCACTTGCGTTTAAAGATGACTGTCAAAATCTGTTAGAAGCTCATTCTTAGGTGACAGTTAGTGATTCATCTCAGAAGTCAATCCCTGCACCTATTTTCCCTCTCAAAATTCTAAGACTGCAAGCAACCAATAGACTGTGTGTTTGCATATGTGTCTATGTGATGATGGGACATTTAAAAAAAAAAAACTACAGATTAGTAACCCATTCCAAACACCTCGTCGTGCTAAACAGGAAAATGCTATACCTCATGGGCATCCATACTTGAGCACATTAACTGAATTGGCATGGTGACACTTTTTAACACAGTGCTGTGTTGTGTGCTTAGCTTAAGGCATTGTGTATTGTTATGTTAAACATGGGTCTCTGGTTGGCTAGGGCATGGGCATAAGCCAGGCAGAAACCACCACTCTAGTCAGGGCAAGGGAGTTACACATTGAAGATAACCCCTGCTCACCCCCTTGGAAGCTTGGCACGAATAGTCAGGCTTATCCCAGAGGCAATGTGTAAAGCGTTTGCGCAACACACACACATACAGCAGCGACACACTAGGCACACCCCAAAAAAACTCCACAGGTTATATATAAAGAATAGCCTTTGTATTATCAATAAACACATTAGAACATAATCACAAATGTACACTGTGTCACCTGGCACTAGGCAGTACTTTACAGGGGGCTTATGTACAGAACTGGGCCAATTGGGCCACTGTCATAAGCATTAGAAAGCACAAGTAGTGAAAATAAAACCACCAGTACCGACTGGTATTAGCACTGAGCATATATCACATTATGCATTAGCCTTAGGCATAAACACATTATGCATCATCCCATTTGGAAGTGTATCACAGTAACACTCCCAGGTGCATACATCACCTTAGGGCCTTCCACCCTACCAGCACACCAGGTGCTCACAGGCCAACTGGCCTTCCTCGGAGGGGACTAACCCTGGGCGAAGTACTACGCTACGCTTGCGTAGTTTGCAAAGTTTGTGCTACTTCACGAATTGCACGTAGCACAGTGCAAACACGCGTAGCTGTCATTTTTTGCTTGCTCGCTGTCCTCAACGTCAAGTTGGCGACCGTGAGCGAACAAAATTACATCCCGGTGAGATTTTTTCCCCGTTCGCGATCAGCAACATCAAGTTGCTGATTGCGAGCGTGAAAAATAAACCACCCGGCGAGATTCTCGGGGAGGTCAGGTTTCTCATTGCGAGTGGTCGCGATGAGAAACTACCAGTCCGCGTTGAGAAAGCTGCCACTTGAGTAGAAATCTACTCGAGCAGCAGAAAATGACCGCTTGCACTGTGCAAGATGCGGTTTGCACTGATTGCACAGTGCGGACAAGCATCCGGCACTGTGCAATCAGTGCGAATAGCATTTTGCACAGTGCACCTCACAGTTTGCGTAGCTACGCGTCGCTCGCGTGGTGTGAAGTGCACTCCATGTAGCAACGCGTAGCGCTACTACGTGAAATACGCCCAGGGTAAGAAGGGACCCCCCGCAATGCCCTATGTCCATCAAAAGTCAGGGCTCTAGGAATCTGTGACTTCCGTCTGCCACCAGGTTGCCACTGCAGCAGGGTACAGGCCCCAAGAGGCCGGCACGCAAAATGGGGGAGAGGGTGCAGCTTACCCATGTCACCTTTAGGGGTGGGCGGAATTTCCGTTCCGCTCTCAGAATTTGCTAAATTTTGGCAATTCCGCGTTCCGGAATTGTTGAAAATTCCGCGAGCCGCGGCTGAACGGAATTCCACAGTAGATGTATTGCACAAAACGGTTGCATCGTTTTGGATTTATACGCAGGGCAGGATTCATTCTGGCACGATGCTCCAGTCACAAAAATGAAACCTCAACAGGAAGCACTGACACTGAATTTGAGCTTCAACCTGGGCACCTGCTTTATTTATATCTGTAAGTCTTACATTGATACTGAGTGGTGACAAGGGGTAGGCACTTCCGGAGTAGACATCACCAAAGTTCATGTCCTACATGAGCTGACCTCTTACGCGTACACTGACAGCCGTGGACACAAAAGATACAGGACAACGTCCTGGCACACTCAGAAAAGGACAGTCACACAGCCAAACCAGCACAATGACACACCGGAACACACACATCAACACACTGACTCATCTACACTGGAACACTCAGTCTTTCACACTGAATCTATAAGGACTTTACCCTGACGCTCAGTAGGGCACTCACACATGCATACAGGCACGATAGTCCAGTGCATGGGCATTTAAACACGAGTACATTGATGCCCTCAGAGAGGCGCACTTAAAAAACTGAAGCAACTTAAAAGACGTTGATGGGTGTGCTCAGACTTACACGCTGTCACGCTTGGGTCATCTCACTGACACTCTCCCTCCCTCCCTCTCTCTCTCACACACACATGCACACAGTTTCCCTCCTCTCTCTGCTCTTTCTCTCCTCCTCACTCTCTCTCGCTCACACACACACTGTATTTCTCCTCTCACATGCTCTCTTTCTCTCCTCCTCACTCTATCCCCCTCTCTCACATGCACAAACACACACACACAGTGTTTCTCTCGTCTCTTGTGCTCTCATTCTCTCCTCACTCCCTCTCTCTCTCTCACAAGTACACACAGTTTCCCTCCTCTCGTGCTTTCTTTCTCTCCTCCTCACTCTCACCCTCTCTCTCTCTCTCTCTCACACACACACACACAGACACACACACACATATATACACACACAGTGTTTCCCTCCACTCATGCTCTCTTTCTCTCCTCCTCACTTTATTTATTTATTTTTTATTTAAATCTGCTTGTATAGCGCATGGCTACCCCAGCAATGGGGCGTCCCAGCGCTGCGGACATACCTAAAGACAAAGCAGCACAACAGAAGAAGAGAAGTTAAATGGAGGAGAACAGCCAGGTTTTCATTTGTTTGCGGAACAGAAAATGGTTAGAGGTGGCCCGAGCCCCGAAAGGGATCGAGTTCCACAGCTTCGGCGCCAAATACCTAAAAGCGCGACTGCCTGCTCTGCACCTACGGATCTTAATCATGCGTGCCAGAGATAGATCAGCCGATCTAAGGGCACGCGTAGGGACATAGAAGGAACAGAGTCCCTGCAGGGTTTGAGGGCCAGTGCCATACAAGATTTTATGGGTCAGACATAGGCTTTTAAACTGGATGCGTTGTTTAATCGGTAACCAGTGTAGCCGGTGAAGAATAGGGGAGATATGGCATTTTTTTGGCAGCCCAAATAAAATGCAGGCTGCGGCATTCTGAGCTCTCTGCAACCTGTGTATCACTGTCTGATTAGAACCCAGCATAAGAACATTGCAGTAGTCTAGATGGGATAAGACTAAAGCCTGGATTATAATCTGACGGATACAGGGCTCAAAGAAACCAAGGATAGGTTTCAGAGAGCGTAGGCGACCATAACAGGTACCTGCCACTCTCTTAGCATGGGTTTCCATGGAGAGTGAGTTGTCCAACATCACGCCCAGGTTTTTGACAACCTCTTTGGGGGCAGGGGGGAGACCCAAAGTTGGGGGCCACCAGTGTTCATCCCATTTCTGAGTGTCCTTACCTACCAGAAGTATCTCCGTCTTAGAGGAATTTAGCTGGAGATAGTTCTGTGACAACCAATTCGATATGGCCAAGATGTCTTCCTGGAACTTAGCTTGGTCGGCCCCTGTGTTCTTAGAAAAGGTGAAAATGAGTTGTGTGTCATCCGCGTATGACTGTAATTTGATGTTGCGATCCCGGTCACTCTTCTCTCCCTCCCTTTCTGTCTATGCCGCGTCTGTGCAGGCACGCAGGGCCCTTTGAAACAGGGTGGCACAGGCAGGGCCGCTGGGTTGGCCCATAGACAAGGTCAGTAAAACTTTGGATCAAGCTTCTGGAAAACAGTCTTACACGCGTCACCTGAGCTAAAAGTAAAACAAACAGCCGCTCCATCAGTACTGAGGGAAATCTGTGAAAAGGTAAGGTAGAGTAGCATAGCAATGTGCCCGATGTGGCATGGCGGGCTCTCTCTGCATCACGCAGGAAGAGACAGTTAGCGCAAACCTCCGAAGTGGCGCTTTGCTGGTGTTCTCTGTATAAGTGTAACACAAGGACACAATCAGGGCCATAATAAGCCTTTGAGGCATATCCGAGATCTGCGCCCGTGCCATGCTGGCGACTTTGGCCTTTATTTACTGAAGGTTGAGCGGGCATCTCGCGAGACTCGATGCACTTTAGTGCTTCAAATGATTAGTAAAATTTGCGCTGTGTTTTGTGTCACATTGTGTTGCGTAAACGTCAGCGTTAAAACTTTAGTAAATAATGGACTTTCAGTCAGCCGTTTATTTTTCAGCCAAAACTGATAAATACGCGGGGCAGGATTAATTCTGGCAAGATGCTCTTGCCATATCAACGGGCAGAACAAGAAATTCCGTGAGCACACGAAATTATGCGTTCTCGCAGAGATTTTGTTGCAGTTTTGTGGTAACGCGACTACGCAAATTCCGTCCACCCCTTGTCTCCTTATGAGACTAACATGCCCCCCACTTTGCAGCTGCCACGATCGGGCGGTACAGCTGTGTGCCCAATACTTGGCACCAACAGTGCAATGGGAGCCCCTCCTTCCCGGGGCTCCTCTTTGGGGAAAAATCGGCCCAAATACCAACCTTTGCCAACAGTGCTCCCCCTCCAGCCCCATTCATCAGGGCTTCTCCGGTTGCTGAATCAGGCCGCAACAGGGTGCCTGGCAGGCCCCTCTCATGGGACTTCTTCTCACTTCGCCCAGTCTCCTCACGGTGACCAGCGATCTCTGTGTATCCACCTCTCCCTCTACGAGGCGGGGTTGGCCAAAATGGAGCCCGCGAGCCTCCGACTCCTCTTGCGGCCACACTGACTTGGCAACACGCAGGCTCTCCTCTGGCACGGAAGCAACGCCCACAACCAGGCGTCCTTTGCCTGGCTTCCTGCTCCGGCCTGGCTTCCTCTTTTGGGGTGAGACGCCCACCCCCCAATCAGACAACAGCTGCCCGGCTTCCTGTCCTCTTGTCGGACTTGGACTACAGAGTGGAGTCTCCACCAGGTTTTGGGTATTTCCGTCTCTACTGCAACTACCCGAATGGAGAGGGAGGGCACTTTTTTCCCTCAACTCTCCCCTCTCCTTCTCCCAGGACTTGGACTACTGCACCACACGGAATGCGGGGCACAGTGCTCTTTGAGCAGAAGACAGAGAACTACCCCAATACTAATTAAAACGGGATCGAAGCGCTCCACATGTGCTGATGCCGATGAGCTCACATCCAGGGCAATGAGCAGATCCTGCATTGCTCAGCCGGTCTCACCCCAGTAGGCACCACCAGGAAACAGGCAGCACTTCCTTCCCAGAAGAGCACAGGCAGGCCAGCACACCGGGTCTCCAGGGCAGACAGCAGGTCCTCCAGCTGCCAAGCAGGGCAGCAGGTCAGTCTCCCGGTGGCGGTTTCCTCCTGCCGGCCTCAAGTAAGCGCCAAGAAGTACACTTTACATGGGGTCACAGCCCTATATTTCTACCACACTTGTGTCAGGATTATGCCAGGTTCTATCACTAGGCTCCTTTCTGTTCCCACTTTCAAGGTCCAAAGAAACTCTTTGCCGCCGTTTCCAATATGGGGTTCCATTCAGAAGCAGGTTCATGTTCGCAGTCTGGGGAAGGGTTGGTTAACGCTTCCTGATTGCGCCACCAGAGTGTTAGGTTAGCGTTCTAGTCTTTGCCGCTCAGTCCGCCATTTCCTGACCCTGCGCGTTCTATGTGGCGCACTTCAACTGTTGTTTACCGGCAGTAAGACGTTCCGTTGTGGGCTCCTGTCACAATCTTCAGAATTCATTGATGTGAAGCCCGTATGTTCCAGTCATAGACTCACAGTTCCATTCCCGCCGCAGCTCCTCATTTTCATGTGTCCAGTGGAGTCGAAGGGGGAATTTCTGAGGCAGAATTCGTATGCAGACAATTCCTTTGGGCAAGTAATTCTTCCGCTTCGATTCCAGGCTTAAGCGGTAAGAAGTTTCCAATACTTCTTAAAGACTTATTACAGCGTTGTTCACCCTGAGCAATTCTAGAACATTATTTACCGTGTGGCAGTTATTCGTTTCCTAAAGAAGATCAGCTTGTCCTGAATAGCCTCAGCCAACTTGTCCTTTCATACCTGCACATGATATCAGGCAGTTCTATAGGAATTGAAGGCAAGAGACTTTCTTGAGACAATAGATGTTCCCTTGGTACAGTAACAGTGTGAATCATTCTTCAAGTCGAGAAATCTACCAGATACTACAAGTAAATGGGAGTATAAATTATATGCATATGGTTATACTGTTATTTACCACCTCTACTTGATGCAACCTTCTAAAGACACTAACGACAACTTGAGTCCTACAATCCTACTAGCAAGACTGAATTGTAGAATACTCTCAAGAGAGAAGCAATTTCCACTTAGTATCAGGTATTGAGAGAGTAGGAGAGAGAGAGAGTTGAATTCTAAGTGTTGTTGGAACTATATTAATGATCTGTTAATTATTCCAGGTGTTCCTTCGCATCTCCAATTCAAGAGGTAGTTAAGAAGACACCAGTGTGGAAGTCTCTCTTTGTTGTTCGTTATCTACTTCCCCTTTCCCCTCCATTCCTAGACTTGGAGAAATCCGGGTGTAGGGGTGATTGGGAATTTGGAAAATATCAGCAGTAAAGCATTGGTCATTCGCTCCCACGGAATCAAGATAATTCAGGTACTGCTTCTGACAGATTGAAGTGCCTCAAATTACCTTCCGTCCGGGCGAGATGGCTGAAGGGCTAGATGTCAAGGCCTTGGCTTCGGTTTTAGGGGGGTTACAGAAGCAGCTGAGTGAAACCAGGGAGGAGGTGAGGAAATCTAATCAGGAGGCTAGTTATTTACGTCAGAGAATAGATGAGCTATCTGAAAGTCCACGTCCTAATTTTGGGAGTATTAAGTCATCTGCTTTTGCGCCCTCTTCCTCTTCTTCTTCAGAGTTAACTACGCAGGTTGTGCATGCTATGTCCCCTACCATTCCATTGGCACCCCCGAGAGATTTCAGGGAGATCCCCATAAGGCACAGATTTTTCTTACACAGTGCTCTTTGCATTTCCTGTGCAAGCCCATTTTATTTAAGGAGGACCAGTCTAAAGTGGCGTTTGTGCTGTCCTACCTGAGTGGCGATGCAGCGGCGTGGTCATTGCCTTTGGTGGCCTGTAATGACCCGGTGTTGTACAAATTTGAAGATTTCAAGGCTGAATTTTTGCGTATCTTTGATCGAAGAACCATTTCACAAACTACCGACAATGAATTGCTGGAGTTAAAGCAAGGAAATCGAGATCTGGTGGCGTATTTGGCACAATTTAACAAATTGATCGTAGAAACTAGTTGGCCAGAATCCAAGAGGGCGGCAATTTTCTACAGAGGTTTGAAGGATGAATTGAAGAATGGACTGGCTCAGATCCCCAAGAGACCAACCGATGTATCTGAACTTATAGATCTGGTTTTGCAGATTGACCAGCGGCAGGCGGAAAGACGAAATGAGCGGCGGAGAGATGTTCGTACTCTTCCGCCACGATTTGATCGAGCCAGGTCGGAGTTGGTCAAGAGCCAAGAGAGTCAAAGTCACTTCTCTGAAGAACCCATGCAGGTGGGTGCGATCCGAGGTCCTCTTACCAAGGAGGAGAGAGAAAAGAGGCGTCAAGGCAAGCTGTGCATGTATTGTGGCCAGTCGGGCCATTTTGTCAAGGAATGTTCAAAGAGACCCAAGACCAGTTCGTGGGTAAAAGACCGGCTCCACCAGTAGACGGAGTTGCACTGGTGGGAGCGAGTGAGGAGACAACTCCAAAGTCACAGTTTTTGGCGAATACTTTGCAGTCTGCAGCCCCGCATTTGATTTTGTCTAGTAAGATATTTTTTGGAAAATCTCATGTGGAAGAAGTTTCGGTGATGATGGATTCGGGAGCAACTGGGAACTTTTGTCACATCCAATTTGCCAAATCTTTAGGAATTTAATTTGAAAAGAAGTTAAGACCAGAACCCGTTAGAGCTGTGGACGGCACAAATTTGTCTTCTGGGCCTATAGCCTATGATACAGAATTGATAACGGTATTGGGTCCGGGAGAACATCGAAGTTACACCCGATTTAATCTCATTGATGCCCCCCAGTTCCAGCTCATACTTGGTTTGCCCTGGCTCACTGAGCACAATCCACAGATTGATTGGTCTAGACGCACTGTGGAGATGAACTCAGATTTTTGCTGTGAACACTGTTTTCAATCAATTCCTGAGACCACAAGTTCTACCATGTCATTAAATTTGGCCAACCAAATTCAGATGATTTGTGCCTTGGAAGTTCCCGTAATTCCAGAGGAATATCAAAATCTGAAGGAAGTTTTCAATGAGAAAGAAGCTCGAAAATTGCCACCTCATCGAGAATACGATTGCAGGATCGAATTGGAGCCGGGAGCCTCTTTACCGTGCAGTCGAATTTATGCTTTATCGGAACCAGAGAACATCCATCTTAAGGACTACATTGAACAAAATTTAGCCAATGGCTTCATTCGACCTTCTCAATCCCCCGTATCATCACCTCTGTTTTTTTATTCCTAAGAAGGATGGAACTTTAAGAACTTGCATCGATTATCGGGCTTTGAATTTAGTCACAAAAAAGAATCGTTACCCACTACCCCTCATTTCTGAACTCCTCGATCAGGTCAAGGATGCTTGTGTGTACACCAAATTGGATTTACGTGGGGCTTACCATTTAGTACGCATGGCCGAGGGTGAGGAGTGGAAGACAGCATTCCGAACGAGACTAGGGTTGTTCGAATATCAAGTGATGCCCTTTGGGCTTTGCAACGCTCCGGCAGCATTTCAGCATTTCGTTAACGACGTGCTTCGTGAGTACCTGGACCGATTTGCTGTGGTTTACATCGACGATATCCTCATTTACTCAAACAGTTTGGAGGAACATGTTGGCCATGTACGTGCCATTTTGGAACGGTTGTTGGAGAATCATCTGTTTGTCAAGCTGGAAAAGTGTGTTTTTCATTCTTCTAGTGTGGAGTTTTTGGGTTTCATTTTATCTCCAGAAGGTGTATCCATGGATAATTCTAAGCTTCAGGCAATTAAGTCTTGGCCTGCGCCTAGGTCTGTGAAGGAGATACAGAGCTTTTTGGGATTCGCCAATTTTTATCGGCGTTTCATTCAGAATTTTTCCGAAAAGGTGAGCCCAATTACTCGTCTACTTAAGAAGAATGCCCGATTCATTTGGGAACGAGAGGCAGAGGAGGCTTTTCAATTGTTAAAGGAAGCATTTGTCACCGCTCCTGTTCTGCAACATCCTAATTTGAAAGAACCATTTTTCATCGAAGCGGATGCGTCCAATTTGGCCATTGGAGGAATTTTGTCTCAACGTCAGAAAGACACAGGTCAACTCCATCCAGTGGCTTATCATTCCCGTAAACTATCTCCAGCAGAGATCAATTATTCAATTGCGGATAAGGAACTTTTGGCAGTAAAAGAGGCTTTCCAGGTTTGGAGACATTACTTGCTTGGTGCGAGACATGTTATTACAGTCTTCACGGATCATCGGAACTTACAATTCTTAAAATCTGCTCGAACTCTCCCTCCTAGGCAACTGCGGTGGTCACTCTTTTTTGCAGACTATGATTTTGTTTTGACCTATAAGCCAGGTTCAGCTAATGGAAAAGCTGATGCCCTTTCTCGGTTGAGTATGGGAGAAGAAAAAGATACTAAGGTGGAAGGATTCATCATTCCAGAAGAAAAGATTGTGGCCATTGCAGTCGAGGATGACTTGGAGAATCAGATTAGGGAAGAATTCACGAAGACTGAATTTTCCAATTGGGAATTGGAAGGTCCAGATCGAAATGTTAAAGATGGGAAACCATTCTTGCAAGGGAAGATGTTCGTCCCCAGCGAAAATCTACAAAACAAAATCATTCAGCAGTTCCATGATCATCAGTTGGCTGGCCATAAAGGGGCCAAGAAGACTTTGGAATTGATCAGGAGAATCTTCCTTTGGCCGGGCATGGACACTCAGGTGAGGCAGTACATCGCCACTTGTGAACCATGTGTTAAGGGCAAGAGTTTGAGACAATCCCGCAGGTTCTCCTAATGCCTTTACCTGTTGCCCCATCCCCCTGGCACACCATCTCCATGGATTTCATTGTTGATCTGCCCACTAGTCAGGGGTATTCAGTGATTTGGGTGGTAGTGGACCAGTTCTCTAAAATGAGTCATTTCATTCCCTTGAAGACCCTACCCACAGCTTCTCAATTGGCCACCCTATTCATTGAAAACATTGTCAAATTACATGGAATTCCCAAGGTGGTGATTTCAGATCGTGGTTCACAATTTGTTTCCCGATTTTGGAAGTCCTTCCTAAATGGTCTAGGGGTTGACTCCCGTCTGTCCACCAGTTATCATCCGGAGACGGATGGGCAGACAGAAAGAGTGAATCAAGATTTAGAACAATATCTTCGAATGTATTTGATGGATCAGGAAGGGGAATGGCCTTCTTTGTTAAGCACTGCTGAGTTTGCGTATAACAATTCAGTTCATTCGGCTACTGGGTTCTCCCCATTCTTTTTGAATTCAGGTCGACATCCCAATATGTTAGTTGGTCGGGTAGAAGTAGAGGTCCCTGCAGCAGAGGAAGTGATTAGAAATTTACAAAGATCCTATCAGACAGCTTCTTCTAATCTCAGTAAGGCTAAGGGGGCTTACAAGGTGCAGGCTGATAAGAAGCGAAGAGTCAGTCCCATTTTTGAGCCTGGGGAAAAGGTTTGGATTTCCACTCGACACATGCGGTTGAGGGGGAATCGGAAGTTCCAACAGAGATTTGTGGGTCCTTATGCAGTGGTTCGGATGGTGAATCCAGTGAGTGTAAGAGTAGAGCTCCCTAAGTCATTAAAGATCCACCCAACCTTTCATGTCTCGTTGATTAAAAGAAACCCCCCAAATTTCAGACGTGTCCAACCACCAGCTCCAATTCAAGTGCAGAACTCTGAAGAATTTGAGGTCAAGAGGATTTTGGACTCTAAATTGAGAAGAGGGAAAATCTTCTATTTAGTGGACTGGAAAGGTTATGGTCCGGAGGAGAGGTCTTGGGAACCCAGTAACAATGTTCATGCTCCAAGATTAGTCGCAGAATTTCATATGACCCATCCACTGAAACCTAAGGAGGGGGCTTTGGTGGGGGGTACTGTCAGGATCATGCCAGGTTCTATCACTAGGCTCCTTTCTGTTCCCACTTTCAAGGTCCAAAGAAACTCTTTGCCGCCGTTTCCAATATGGGGTTCCATTCAGAAGCAGGTTCATGTTCGCAGTCTGGGGAAGGGTTGGTTAACGCTTCCTGATTGCGCCACCAGAGTGTTAGGTTAGCGTTCTAGTCTTTGCCGCTCAGTCCGCCATTTCCTGACCCTGCGCGTTCTATGTGGCGCACTTCAACTGTCGTTTACCGGCAGTAAGACGTTCCGTTGTGGGCTCCTGTCACAATCTTCAGAATTCGTTGATGTGAAGCCCGTATGTTCCAGTCATAGACTCACAGTTCCATTCCCGCCGCAGCTCCTCATTTTCGTGTGTCCAGTGGAGTCGGAGGGGGAATTTCTGAGGCAGAATTCGTATGCAGACAATTCCTTTGGGCAAGTAATTCTTCCGCTTCGATTCCAGGCTTAAGCGGTAAGAAGTTTCCAATACTTCTTAAAGACTTATTACAGCGTTGTTCACCCTGAGCAATTCTAGAACATTATTTACTGTGTGGCAGTTATTAGTTTCCTAAAGAAGATCAGCTTGTCCTGAATAGCCTCAGCCAACTTGTCCTTTCATACCTGCACATGATATCAGGCAGTTCTATAGGAATTGAAGGCAAGAGACTTTCTTGAGACAATAGATGTTCCTTTGGTACAGTAACAGTGTGAGTCATTCTTCAAGTCGAGAAATCTACCAGATACTACAAGTAAATGGGAGTATAAATTATATGCATATGGTTATACTGTTATTTACCACCTCTACTTGATGCAACCTTCTAAAGACACTAACGACAACTTGAGTCCTACAATCCTACTAGCAAGACTGAATTGTAGAATACTCTCAAGAGAGAAGCAATTTCCACTTAGTATCAGGTATTGAGAGAGTAGGAGAGAGAGAGTTGAATTCTAAGTGTTGTTAGAACTATATTAATGATCTGTTAATTATTCCAGGTGTTCCTTCGCATCTCCAATTCAAGAGGTAGTTAAGAAGACACCAGTGTGGAAGTCTCTCTTTGTTGTTCGTTATCCACTTCCCCTTTCCCCTCCATTCCTAGACTTGGAGAAATCCGGGTGTAGGGGTGATTGGGAATTTGGAAAATATCAGCAGTAAAGCATTGGTCATTCGCTCCCACGGAATCAAGATAATTCAGGTACTGCTTCTGACAACTTGTCTTTGTTCTGCCCTGGCACAGGGTTTGGAGATCCAGTCAGAACCAGTTCTGGAGGGTACTCAATATTGTATTTACAGTGCACAACAGTCCCCTTTCACATCGCAGGTCCTGGCCCCAGACAAACCACAGGGGGCCAGAGCCAGCATTTTACAAGGCAGGCATAGACATATTCAGGGTTAGGGGCTACTCCTCCCACTACTCCAAATGTAGATCTGCCTATTCAGCCTAGCACTGACTCACCCATCCCCTCTGAAGCCACAGCACCTCCCCAGTTACTCCATAGCCAGACATGCAATACACATCAGGCAGGCACAAAGACACATAGCACACAGAAATGCTAACTTCTAAAAGTGCCATTTCTAAAATAGTGATATAAATCTGCGAACACCATTACACAGTATTTATTATTACTATTCTAAACATACCAAACTTGACCACGCTGACCCTCACATATCCAGAATTACCACTGAAACACTTATCAGGGAATCCCCAATGCATTCCTATGAGAGGGCAGCCTCACAGCAGTAAGAAACCAAAATGGCTGTTTGTCACTTTTATCTACAATGTACCCTGCCCATAGGGCTAGCTAGGGCCTACCTTAGGGGCGACTGATATGTAGAAAAAGGGGCGTCACATATTTGCCACTCACTTTATGTGCCACCTCACAGCGGCAGTGAACTGCGCGCGTAGTCCCTGCAATGGCAGAGGCCTGATACAGGTTTGAAAGACTACTTTGGTGGGCGGCACAAGTAGTGCTGCAAGCTCGGCAATAGCATTTAACTTACTGGTCCTGGGTATATAAAATACCACTTTACAAGGGACTGACAGGTAGACCAATCTTACCATGTTTACCACAGAGAGCATAAACACTTTACAAGGGACAGCAGTGCTAAAGTGCCCAGAGTCCTAAAACCACCAACATCAGGTCAGAAAAAAGACTAGGAGGAAGGCAAAAAATTCAGGGATGTCCCTGCAAAAAGGGCCAAGTCCAACACAACCCCCTTCCAGCCAAACACCAGGGTAGACCAATCATTACCTTGATGATGGGCTTCCCTGCTTGGTGCGATAGAACACAGACACGGGCCCCCAACTGCAGGGGCACACTCCGGTTCTACACCAATCTGAACCCATATGGTTCCCTCTGTCAAAGCTCCCAGGACCAACAAACTACCCACTGGGCCTCCGTAGCTGCCCGCTGCCTGGACCAGACCCTAGGTCATCCAGATGTCTCTGGTCCTTGTCATCTCACAGAGTGTGGGGCAGTAGCTCCCGGTACATAGTACCCGTTCTCCTCTCTACCTCTCACCACTGAAGTTCTAGACTACCCCTGTTCCCTCAATCCAGGGTCTGCACCCTCAGGCTGTCACGGGTGAGGCTTGCCTCCCCCTGCCCCTCCTTCTGGGGTCCCGCACTCTCCTCCCAGGAGAAGCACCCCCAGAACCAAAAACTGTCAGGATGCTGGGATCAGCCCTCCTACACCATTCTCCCACCAGTTTAGGACCTCTCTCCGGCAACTGGTCTTCCAACCTATGATCTAAACCCTCAGGTTGAACCAGGGTCAGAGGCGAGGACTCCCTCCCTCTGCACTGCCTTCCACAGTTCTGCACCCTTCCACCTGGAGTGGTACCCCTAGAAGACAAGCCAGTCAGGGCACTGCTTACAGATGTCCTTCTCTCCAGATCAGGCAGAACCTGAACCTGGCCGCCCAACCCCGGGACTAAACCCTGCGGTTGAGCAACCGCCTGGCACACGAATGCCCCCCCAGAGGGTAACACATCTCTCATATGTTGTGTAACAGTCTGCCTGGCGCTAATCTCCCGACCCCTGACCATCTGACAGTGTAAGAAGACCCCCAGAACAGAAGTGATGTTACAATGGTCACTCCTAGGAGGCTCAGACCTTATGGCTGGCCCTTGACTCACTGGTTCTCCCACTGGGGAACGCATCCCCCTGTCACCCCTCCATCTTGACTTCTGCACCCTCCACTTAGGAGTGGCACCCTCAGACACCAGAACTGATGCAGGTCTGCTTACAGACACTCCAAGTTCTCCCGACACTAGGAGATCCCCCTCAATAGATGGCCTACCAGTACAGCCTAGGCTCCCCACCTGGCGATCCCTGAGACTAAGTTTCAGGCACCTTGGGACGCATCCCATTCTCACTCCTTCTCTGCAGAGACAGGACGTGAGTTCCTACACACCTCCCACTACACCGGGACCTAGCTGGACTACTCAGAACCTTTCCCACCACCATGGGCTGGGAAATACCTGAGCAACTCCTCTTAGGGTCACTCCCCATTACCTCCTCAGACCCTCTGGCACTCACCCAGAGGTCTGCCTCCCATGCAAGCTCCCTGGGACCAGAGAACTCACACTCCAACAGGTGTTGGCTAACCCTTGACGTGAACTTCGCCCCACTCGCGGAGTTTCCCACCCTCCGCGTTACGCGGAGTACCGAAACACTCCGCTTTGTGCAGTGGAGCTGAGTTTTTTTCCTCACTCGCGTTCACCATCGTCAGGTTTGTGAGTGCGAGAGAGGAAAATCCACCTCCCGCCGAGATTTTTCCTCATTTGTGATCGCCAACATCAAGTTGGCGAGCGTGAGTGTGGAAAATAAACCTCCAGGCGAGATTTCTCAACGCGGGGTTCAGGTTTCTCATTGCTAGTGGTCGCATATGCTCGCGACCGCTCGCTTTGAGAAACTGTCCATTCGCGTTGAGAAAGCTGCAGCTCGAACAAAAATCTACTCGAGCTGCAGAAAAGGTAAGCTTGCGCTGTGCATGGTGCTGTTAGCAATGATTGCACAGTGCGGACAAGCATCCGGCACTGTGCAATCACTGCGAACATCATTTTTCTTCTATACTCTGCCAATTGCGGAGCTCCGCATAGTCTGACAGAGTTTTTTTGCACTTCCCGTAGCTTCGTGTAGTGCAACTCTGCGAACTCCGCCCAGGGTTAGTGTTGGCGTAACTCTGGAAAACAACAACGGAACATGTGCTCTCTGACAATCACATTGAACAGCCCTTCAAAAGTGTTTGCAGTGCTACCCATCACTCAAGCTTCCAGTGCATCACAACACTCATCCACAAACTCCCCCTAAAACTGGTGAGGCAGTTTCCTACTGCCCCTGGACCTCAACCTGTACCCCTCAGGTGTGACACCCTCTCCCTGGGAACTACCAGGTACCATTCTCTGGGATCTTGGAGTGGGCACTTCCACACTGGACTCCATATTGCTGCCACCCCTGGACCCCATCCTCACTGGTGAATCCAGGCCACTAAATCTACACTCAGGGGACACATCCTCAAGAGCTTAGCTTTTCCCTGGTGAAGACCCTCTCCGCCTCTGCCATCCTCTCCTGCGCTAAGACCTTCTCTAGCTCCAACCTGAGCCTTTCCATTGCCAGCTGATGCTCCCTTTCTTCCCTCCTATCCACCCACTCCACTGGCAACAGGGAAAGGAATGGGGCACTGCCGTAGGCACTGGACCCAGCAAGGAACTCCCTATCTATGGGGTCCTCACTACCTACTGGCGTCCCTGCTCTGTCATTTTCTCCCTCCTGCCAAAGCTCTCCAGGGCCACTGCCCTCTAGGGGTGCTGGTCCGGTACCCTCCCTCTCACTGATCTCGGGGTCCTCTCTCCCAGACTCCTCCCTCACCCGGTGTTTGGATGTCCAACAGGCCAACACGGCCTCCTGCAGTTCCACCTTCCTGGCAGACCTACTCACTTGACACCCAAGATCCTGACAGAATCTCTTTAGGTCCATCACAGTATATTTACACAACTTCTTTACATTAAATGCACTTTCTGTTCCAATGACTGCTGGATCACTGAGATGAGACATGGCTGACTCTTTAGGAGTGTCACCAAAATTTAGAAGAGCAGAAACACACAATTCAAAAATTACACTTTTGAGGAGAAATAAAACTCAGGAGAAAAAAATCCCCAAACATGTGATTAGTCTAAAATTGTAGAGTTTGTAGTAAAACCAGTTGTCGCTGTGGTATTGCGAAATGCAAGTCCTATCCTCACTGCTGACAACCAATGTTAGAAATGGCAGAAATCATCGATTTGGGCAAAGCAGCTATGCTTGTGCTGCTCGATCTGCGGCATTCGACATGGTTGTCCACCCCATACTCACTGATAGGTTAAGAGACTTTGGTATTCAGGGCACGGTCCTCTCCAGTCCGGACAAGAAACCCTTGCTCTGCTGGGTTCCACAGGGCTCTGCCTTGAGTACTCTCCTCTTCAACGCATACCTTTCACCCCTCGTAGCGTTGATGAAATCTTGTGAGGTGAGTGTTGTCTCCTAAGCTGATGACACCCAACTGGTGTTCTCCTTCGAGGAGCACTCGGAAGCTGCCTTCTCCAACTTCAGAAATTGCCTGAGTAACATTTCGGCCTGGATGTCACTGAACTGTCTCAAGCTTTGTAATGTAGTTCCTATATTCCCAATAGGCTCTGCGCATTGGAATAATATACACTATAGATTTGACATAGGACTGAGGTCAGTATGTCTCTATCGAGTATATTAAACTTAATTGTGTTCGCCAGCTAACTAGGAGGTCACTAGAAACGTTCTCGAGTAAACAAGAAGGGATTAGTTTCTGACAACCGCATAAACAAGACAACTTTGTTTCCCCTTGAACCGGAACAATATCTTCAGAGTCGTGGAAACAATAGATAACTATTTCACTCAGTCAATCGTGCATGCTTTGTTTCTACAGAGTTTCATAGAAATAGAGAGACAGGGGTTTCAATAAAAAGGGTTTATTGAACAGTTTTATTTCTCATGCAAGAGATGTGAACTGCTACAAGCGTTAGACAGAATACAAATTATAATGTGTACAGCGCAAACAGTAATATAAAATAATTCTGTAATAGGATTGTCTGTTGCTATGACATATATAAAAATACATACATAAATAACAGGCTAAAATATTCAACTGGTGCTTCTAAACTAAGTCTACCCCAGTGTACCTAACCTAGGTCTAGTACGAGGGAAGTAGTAGGTCCTGTTTAGATATAGTTTTAGTTCTGCCAAGACTTGTCAAAGGTTTCTCTAGGTTCTAATCAGCTCCATACCTTAGAATGAGAGAGGTTGGTATCTCTTTCTCGAGACTCGATTTCCCAACACCCCACAAGGGGAGTCAGAAACACTGGAGCTGGATTCTCGGCAGGAGGATGACAGCTTCTGGTCAATGCGTCAGCTGGGGAGTTGGCTTTCTTCAGCACTTGCTGTATCGAGCTGCGTCGTGCAAGTAGGTAGTCGAACTGCACCGAACCATACCGTGCTTTTGCCATAGCAACGGAAGGTATATTTATACCTTGAAGGTGTTTAGGAATGCCAGTATTGACGTAAAGTCGGGCATATGAACATCATGAATGAACCCCTAAGGAATAGATGTTCATGCTTAATAAATGAGTTCTTGGAGAAATCAATATCCAAGCAAGGGGAAGTGCCTAACGACTTAAGAGTTTTTCAAGAAATCGTTGTGACGTAGATGAACGGATGGAAGTAGCCGTACCTGCATTTGGGTAGCATGGACTATGCCTAAATAAGGACTGGATTTCTATGCCAGATAAGGGCAATGTGAAATGTACCTATATAAGGGCATGAATCGGGAAATGCATACGGAATCTAAATTGACATACAACACCCACTACACTTTTTTATGTACGACGTTACTAAATTCTAAACATGGTTAACATATCTAAAACATATCTACACGGAGTGTGACAACCCCCGAAACACATAAAAATGCATTTGAAAAATAGATGCACATATAATGGATGCATAGCTGCTGTACACATTAAAGCAATGTTTCATCCTAAGCATAGATTTGATATTGGAATGCTAACAGAATGAATCATGAAAATATACATTAATGAAATGGCTCGTTAAATACGAAACAATTTCATGTCAGTTTACATAAAAATGTTTGTAAGTGGACAAGGTCACATATTGTCTCTGGAAGTATTCAAAGAATTCTTGTTCTCAATGAATAGTTCTACTTTAAGCAGATTACTTGTGCCAAAAAATGAAAAATACAAATTTGGGGAAAAAAAATAATAATGGGAAAAACTTCTTTGTTTTCAAAAATGAAGGTCAAATTCAAAGTCTCTGGGAACACTAAGTGCCGAACTCAAATGTCAGTGCTATTGCTTGGAGAATACATGAAATCTTCTAAGTCTGTAAAGAAACCCTCTATCATTGTAGGTGATAGTTGGATTACCTCATCCAGAAGACTAACCGCACATAGATGTGAAGCATTGCAGTCAGCATTGGTGCATTAGCAATGTTTGAATTGGATGGTTCCTGCGCGCCTGTTTCCTCTCGTACCTCAGCAGTTGCAATTTGTGTTTGTGAGATCTCAATGAATGCCGTCATCAGAATTGGTTGCCGCTGGGGACAACACTGCGCATGGGCCGTTACCGGGTCCAACAAAGTGTCAACATCCGTTGGCATGACTGATGGAAGTGTCAGACAGATGTCTAGCACGCATTCTTCTATGCATAGCAGGCAGCGTAGAACAGGTAAGATGCAATCTTGCCAGATTGGTCTGAATGTCAGAAACCATGTGGTATTTAATTCTCATGGATGAGGTAGTCCCAAAATTTGTACTACGCGCTCACGACAATTCATCGCCAGTAGAGTTGTCTCCATGGAGAACTGGGTGTCGCTGATGATTTGGCTTGCCCTATCGCAGCAGTAGGAGCAAAAATAGTATCCCTGCAATGAGTCCCAAAAGGAGAAGCAGTACGCCAAACACAGAGTGCATGAAGTTTGGAAATATTCCTAGGACTGCTTGAAAAGGTGCTAACATTCCGGAAAATACGTTCTTAAATAGATGTACAATACCGCTCGTATCAGACATGTTTAAGATACAATTTAACATTTCTGAGAAATGTATAGGGCAGTTTGTAGTGAAGAGGGCATGTATCTCGGCAAAAGTCCTTGCGACTTGTAGATCATAGGTTTCTTTGGCCGAGGTCAGTGGCACAGTTTTTTGCAAAAGAATGGCTTTCATTCTGCTTAGAGTATCAATTCTTATAGAAGAGATGTTCAGTGAAGGCCAAAGTGGCGACTCCCTGACTAACTTGGTTTTTGGAAACAATACTTGCATACAGCAAGTGACCCTGGATGACACAGTTACTAGATATGGTATTCCTGGCAACATGCCATAGCAGCTGTGAACATTCAACATGAGGTAACTTCCATTTGAAAATTTTCCAAAAAATCGGATAAATCACTGCAGCTGGTGAACATTGCAGGTGGCAGAATAAATTGTTAGAGGAACCATTGCAGGCCACATGTAAGTTTATACCCTGACACAGGAGAGAACCGCTTAGTGCGTTTTTACAGTTTGAACCGCTAAGAAACACTTCACGTCCCCCATCCCAACATCTGCGTGTGTATGGTAATTCCCAGGATGCCTTGATGTATTCTTTACCCAACCTTTCATGTGTGCCTGCTGGTATGTGTTTTAGGCAATACTGAAAATGGAAAATTGTAACAGGCAGAGTGATTGTTCCATGTATTATCCATTCAGTAGCTGGTTTCTCTGCTACCGTAAATGGTAATCTTTCCAGTTTCAATGCTCAGCACCATATAGTCTGCTCCTCTTTGTGCCAATTTGATCTGTTTATCATTGAGATTGAATTCTGAAAACAGTGACGTGGTATTGATTAAACGGCAAGGCACATAGCCTGAATGAAGGTTTTGCAACGTCCAGCTTTATAGCATGATATAACGTAATTGCGACTGACCATGTTACAGCATAACCAAGTCCTGTTCCATGATGTCTATGGCAGAAGACACTATGCTGTCCAATGAATATATCCTGGATGACAGAGTCGTTAACCCATTGTCAACCACAGAGAGAGTTTTCTCTAAATTAATACGATCAATTTCTCGTATTTGTTCTGCAGTCTCTGCTTGCATAATCTTCCATGCTTCATTATAAGCAGTATAGATACCGGCATATATAAAACGTTTTTGACGCGTTTTTCTTGGTCCTAGCAAGAACTCCCTAAGATCTGCGCCATCTTTAAGTAAAGATAAGTATTGCTTTACATCTTTAAGTGTAGATCTTTGTAGCCAATCAAGGCATAACTTCCCTACACTGTATGTTCTTACTATTCCTGGATGCTTTCTCTGAACGTATCTTGAGTCTAGCCTATTGAATATGAAACCCTGTGTCTTGTTCAGGAATCTATTTTGACAGTTGTTTGTGTCTGTGGGCCAGATCAACAATTTATTCCAATCTGGTTCTGTTCTGTTGTGATGCAAAATAGTATGTACGTCGACCTCCCCCTCTGAAGTGTTATTACTATCATATGTAGGTGTAGGTGTGGCCGGATTGTTCATGTCTATGATCTTGGCTAACCCAAGGCAAGACGTCTGTTGGACAGTGTAATTCAAAAACATAATTTGTTCAGGGATGATACAGGCTCTAAACATAGCTTCTACCCCCTGTACTTGCCAATCTTTTGTACCCCAGACAGCTTTTGTCTCAATGTTGTCTTTCCAAAAGTCAAAACCTAATTTAGACAGTTGGGCATAAAAGGCTGCAGAATAAATCTGTTTTGTATTGGTCAACATACTTTTCCTTCCTGTCTTGTTTACATTTTTAAAGTAAAATGTTTCTGGATTGGATACGTTGAACCCTGAAAAGTATGGAACTGTCATAGCAATTGTTTTTGAGCTACCCTTTGGTGCCGTAGGACAATGTTCCCATTGGTTATACATTAATACATCTCTAGGATTTGCAGATTTGTGCAAGAAATTCTGCCCATAATGCTTATAACAATACATTTGTTCATAGTCTGATGAACCTTCTAAATATTCATGATTTGTAAATACTGCAGACATTTCTAGGTCTAACATCATATTATTAATAGTCTCGAAGTCCCAATCATCAGAAAAGGTACTAGATGAAACAAAGTCACTTAATGAAATCTTGAATAAGTGTAGAATCTTCAACAGCTCAGACGGGCCAAAAATGTCATATTCTGCTCTGTCCCAAGCTATACCATCAGGTATAGGAACAGCTGTGATGTTCACTGTTGACAAGTCTCTTTGTTTATGATGGGATGACTTGTGTGGCTTGAGGAGTAAGTTGACGTTCTTACTTGCTGTGTCCAATTCAACATATCTTCCATTTACCAGCATACCCAGCGTTATTACCAGAGTCAACGAAAGTAGAAGAAAAAATATTTCCAACACAATCCAAAGTTTAATCCATGGTGAAACCAGATAAGTCTTTTCCAGGTGATGAAAAAGGTCTATTGCTTGTTCTTTGAAAGTCCTTTTTGCTGGCGTTGTTTCAGGTTCGCTGGTATACTCAGAAAATGTATCAAAGTTAATGAAATAGCCAGAGGCAGTTTTGTCAATTGTTGGGATCGCATCAGGATTCGTTGAAATCGCTGCAACCACTTGATCACTTGTTACTTCATTGTAGACAGGTGTTTCTTGACAAACTGTTATTTGGGTCTCAAGAGGTACAAATTCCATAGCTTTGTTGCATAGTCCTTGTTTTTGCACTGCAGATTCCTCAAAGGTGATAAGTCTCTCAGTTTGAACCTCTTGGATTGTAGCAAGTGGTGTGCATCTGCTACTTGGTCGAAGTCCACTTGGCCTACTGTTTAGTATCGGCCACATAGTGTGGTTTTCTGAGGTCGATGAACACAAACCTGTTCTCCTTTTTACCAGCAAGGGGCGGCAGTAAAACTGTTCTTGATCCGTGGATTGCTAGGACAGATACAAGTTGTCTTTAAGAAGGCCCAAATTCCTTCTTGTCCGCGATCTTTTCTCTGACTAGATCACCAAGCTTTGGGATCCAGACAGGCCTTGCTGGGACGGTCGTTTTTTCCTCAGTGGTGGTTGGATTCAGGAACACATTGCTTTGTTTTGTTCTTAGTTCATTTAAGTCCTGTAAAACAGCCAAACGAGCTTTGATATCAAATGTTTTTTGTTCCACCACTGATGTCTGACAATCAAGGTCCGCGACCAACATTCTTGTCCCAAAAAGGACTTCATATGGAGTGATTCCCCCTAGAGAACTTCTTGGCAAGTTATTAAGACTACATTGGACACTTGTTAGATGTTTCATTCACCCGTCACCCGAACCTAATACCCTAGCTGTTATAGATTGCTTTATGTCCTGGTTTTTTCTCTCTACAACTGAATTTCCCTCAGGATGGAATGGACTAGAATACTGCAATGCAACGCCCAAACTGGCCATGGCCTCTTTGTAAGCTCGAGAGCTAAATGCAGGACCCTGGTCAGAATGTAGAGTGCCGATTGCATATGTGGCGATAAAGATTTGCAAATCTTTTATAACAGTTTGAGCGTCAGCCGAGCGCTGAGGCCACATCCAAATCCGCTGCCCTAGCATGTAGCACTGACAGCCAGCATTATATCGCTGTCTATTTTCATTTTTGAACAAGTGATTGCAGCTACAGAAGCCTTTTGCACAGCTGCCTTTGCGGCTTCATCAGCCAATGAGTTCCCTTCAATGTGAACGCCATCACGTTGATGACTCAGCGTATGTATTACGTTAGTGTTTTGTAGTCCTTCTCGTAACTGAACTACTTGTTCCCAAAGCATTTTATGCTTGATTGTGCCACCTTTTGCATCTTTGAAGCCGTTTTGAAGCCAGTTTTGCAAGTATTCAATGAAAGATTGAACACAATAAAAACAAATCGCACACTATGAGTGTGGAGAATTCGCGATCCGTATTCTCAAATGCCATCTTGAATGCCTGTAGTTCAGCTCGCTGAGCTGTACAATTTCCTAAGGATTGCGTTTTAGTGACCATTGGTCTAAATTTGCCATTGCGCCAGCGACCTTTAACAATCGCGCACGCCGCACTATATGCTTGTTTACTCCCCGTAGCGGGTTGAGCTGATCCGTCAGTATAAATAATACATTCATACTGGTCAAGAGGTAGAATTTAAGTAGGCAGAGGACATTCTTGTTCGTATTGTAGAAATGCTTGTGTTTTTAAATAAGGATCAAAACGTATTCAACATCTGTTGCAGGAAGAGAATTAACCCATTGTATCCATCTCAGATGTAAAGCTTTAGCATTTGGAATACTCGCTTTTGTCACTGCCTCTAAGGCAGGAGTTACGGCCATAATGTATTTTCCCTGTGCGAGGGCTCTTTCTTTTGCTACAGCGGTTTGAAAAGCTGTCAGAATTTTTTCTGTAGAAGTAAACTTCCTTTCAGCTTGTGTGTACACGTGTGATTTGTAAGCTACTGGTATTTGTTCACCTTCGTTAAAAGTTAAGTATGTGAATCCGCATTGATACGGAAAGATTGCGTGCATTTACGTGTTTTTGTAAATGTTTAGTTGCTAACTTGTCTGTTTGGAGTGAACGCAAAATTTCTGTGTGTTTTTGTGTCCAATTTATTGTTTAAAAATCAGGTTTGATTAATTCGTAGAGAGGTTTAACCCTTTCTGCGTAGTTTAGAATGTAAGTTCTTCCGTAATTCAGGAAACCTAGAATCAACTGTAAGCTTTTCAGCGTTTTTGATGGTTGGAGCAGCGCACACTTTTCTAAAAACTTGGCTGCCAGGCTTTTGCCTTCACTTGATAATTCATATCCTAGGAAATGGATGCTGATATGGGCAATTCTACATTTTTTAAAATTGAATTTGTAACCCTCAGAGGCGAATCCAAGTATAATGGTGTTCACCGTATTCAAGTGCCTATCCAGGTAATCGTCTGTAATGTAGATTTCATCGACATATAACAATGCCTCATCATCATAAGTTTGTAGTAACTCTGTAACCCTTGCTGAGAATAACCCAGGACTATTCTTAAATCCCTGAGGGAGATGACAGAAGTGACCTGTGTCCCCATAATTGAGAAAGTAGTCAAATACCTGCTTTCAAGTGCAATATTTTGACAAAAGAAACCGTTAGAAATATCTAATGTGGTTTTATATTTTACGCACAATGTTATTCAATGATGCTGTACTGTGTGCATTTTGCACTGCAAATGTTTTGCAACATGAGTTTACCCCCCAGATTCATCATGCTCCTCTTTTGCGAGTCCTTAATAGCGATTATTAAGGAATCGCTATTAAAGACTCGCAAAACGGGATGCATGTAGAAATCGCAAAATTTATAGCGATTTCTACAGCTTCCTTATTTGCGATTCGCTAATTGCTAGCAATTAGCAAATCGCAAATAAGGAAGCGATTTCAAGGGTGCCAGGGTGTCCAAAGGACACCCTGTAGCACCCCTGAAATGGTGATTTACACTGGTGTTGCGCACACACATGTCCAAAGGACATGTGTGTGTGTAACATCCAACTTAGAAAAATGCACTAAAGTGCATTTTTCTAACTTTTCGCTATTTACCACGAAGTCTGACTTCGCAGTAAATAGCGGCCAAAAATTGCGAATTCGCAATTTAAGGAATCTTTAGGGGAGTTAGAAACACTGGAGATTGATTCTTGGCAGGAGGATGACAGCTTCTGGTCAGTGCGTCAGCTGGAGAGTTGGCTTCCTTCGGTACTTGCTGTAGCGAGCTGCGTCGTGCAAGTAGGTAGTCGAACTTCACCAAACTGCACCGTGCATTGCCATAGCAAGTGAAGGTATAGTTATACCTTGAAGGTGTTTAGGAATGCAAGTGTTGATGTAAAGTCAGGCATATGAACGTCATGGATGAACCCCTAAGGAATAGATGTTCATGCATAATAAATGAGTTCTTGGAGAAATCAATATCCAAGCAAGGGGAAGTCCCTAACGGCTTAAGAGTCTGGTTTTCCAAGAAATCGTTGTGACGTAGAAGAACGGATGGAAGTAGCCATGCCTGTATTTGGGTAGCATGGACTATGCCTAAATAAGGACTGGATTTCCATGCCTATATAAGGGCAATGTGAAATGTACCTATATAAGGGCATGAATCGGGAAACGCATACGGAATCTAAATCGACATACAGCAGCTTAACTTGGAAAAAACCGAGGTAATCAAAAATCTCCTCCTCCCCCCTGTGCTCTGGTGGCCTCAGGAGATGTATCCCCCTCCAGAACCTGTTGACTCAGTGAGAAATCATGGCTTCAGATTTGACAACGATCTCTCCTGTAAAGCACAAATTAGACAATTCTCCTCCTCCTGCTTTGGAAAGCTTTGCACGTTGCGGAAATTACTCCACTTCCTTCCCTTGGAATGCCAAAGTACAGTCGTCCATGCGCTAATCACATCCCACTTGGACTACGCAAACAGTCTCTATCTGGGGGTTCCCGCCTATCTGACTTGGCATCTACAGATAGTACAAAACACTATTTTCCCCCACCTGAGGATCCAGCACTGGCTGCCTGTTATCAGGAACATTGAATTCATTCCGGGGACTGGGCCCTGTGTATCTGAGAGCAAGACTCCAACACTACCATCACGACCGGGCCCTGAGATCTAATCACCAGCGTGTCCTAGTCATCCCTCACTTTCGCAAGGCCAGGATGGGTGGCAGAGCCTTTGCGGTTGGAACCTCTAAACTTTTGAATGCCTTGCCACTCTCCATCCACTTATCGAAGTCAGAACTTACTTTTCTGCGTGCCCTGAAAACCTTTTTCTTTTTTTCACCAGCACCTAGTTTTATTTTTTATTTTCTCTTCCCCCCCCGCCTGCCGCCTACCACCTGCCTCAGCGCCGGGAGACCCCCATAGGGGGTAGCTGTGCGCTTTAGAAACCCCATAAATAAATAAATGAATAAATCTTTGGTGTGTAACTCTCTTGCCCTGACAAGAGTGGTGCTTTCTACCTGGCTTAGGCACATGCCCTAACCAACCAGAAATCCCATTTCTAACATGTACTAATTATTGTCATCATACATTGTATCAAACGTCACTATTTTCAACAAAGGGAGCAAATTGACACACTCTTACTCTTGGAACATTTTGTTTTATTTTTTTATGGGCAGTTATTACCATGATCGGCCAGTCACAACAGTCCCTGCTGCCTTAATTGAATAGATGATGCTCAGGCATTGGTAATGATTTTGTCTCCCCCAAGACAGTGCTATGCAAAAATTGCCTCCTTTGAGGTAGGTTCCATCGACCACTTGCAATGCTGACCACTTGGATATTCTCCAGTGCTACTTCTGCGTCTAGAGCTGGACCACTACTTCAGCCTCTGCCTGAATTAGTCAGGAAGAGCCGCTCTCTCATTTCCCACTAAAACGTACATGCTGAGGTGAGTATATTGCTGAGTTGATGACTCGCTAAATTGAACTGAACCTCATTGGACTTGATTTATTATTTGTAGCAGTTCAGCAGAGCGAAGGTGTAGAGAAGTAGAGTTGTAGGCAATACTTCATTCAACTTTTTAAATTATCCCAGCATTTTCCAACTTTTTCAATTCACGGGCCATCTCATCCCTCACCCTTTAAGGAACACCCCTCACTTTGCAAGTCTTGGGTATTGATCTCAGTTTGATTTGTATACAGTTGATGTCATGCCTCAAACATCCCCACACTTTTCTGAAAACATTTGGAAAGAACTCCTGATATTTAGCACTGCAAGTATTTGACTCCACTTCACTCGGTCTCTCCTTCAGCTCAGCCCCAGTTAAATCACTCATTGGTCTCTCATTCACAGGGGAAATACTCATCTTGACTTCTTCCAGTGTCTCTTTCAACCTGGCTGCTGGGGATTCATTAGGGTCAAGGTAGATACCCAACTCCCTTTGATGGAACCAGCTAACAATAGAGTCTCGTCACATATATACACATATCCTTCCAGATGTAAACCTCCCTCCAAACTCAATCTCACCCATATAATAACTTGAGAGTTTGATAAGTTCTCCCCCATATCCTCTGGGTCTTTTATCAGGCGTAAAATGTTTTACATTTGGTTTTATTTCACTGTCATAAAACAGTTATTGTATGAGTGTGACCTTGGCCCCTGAATCACATAACATTTTCACCTTCGCACCCTCTACTTGCACGTCATCCATAAGCCCATCTTCACATTTGGGTTTGACATTTGGTTTTGACAGTCATTTCCACTTCGCTTACTCTCACTTTTATCACCAATCGATCTATAATTTGTCATAAAGTGAACCTTTCAACCACATTTTTTACAAATTGCTTTCCATCCTTACAAGTGGCCAAATGCAAAACACTGCTACAACAAAAGAAAATAATTTGCTTTTTAGAATCCTTAGGATTATCCTTTTCAATAAAGTGTTCAGGACCATCCTTTTTGAACATTTTGACCTTCACACTCCTAACTTTGCCTTCATCACCTCTCTACTTCACACGAAGAAGGGATATCTCTTTGCCATAAAGATTGCCTTGCTTTAACAATGACACTTCATCATAAACTGATCTTTCAGGCGTTCTTCAGGTAAACCACCTAAATTACAAGCAGAAGTTAATATTCGTAATGATGTTATGTACTTTCCAACAGATTCACCTGGTTTCTGCTTGCACTTACCAAAGTGATAACGTTGTAGTATTGTACAGATTTTTGGAAGATGATGCAAATCAAGTTTTTTCATGCATATTTCCAATTCGTTCAAACCAGACACATCACTGTCAGAAAAATCCAAATGTTGCTCATACACCTCCTGCCCATCAGGGCCTTGACAATGTAATAACAAGGACGTCTTCCTCTCAGCACTCAAGGATGTGCTGCAAACCATGGCATAATGGTAAAATACCTTCTATCATTTCGACCAGTGGAGGATTAGTTCCTCAGGAGAGAAAAGGAAGAATGGAAATGGACTTACATTTTGAATGGCAGCGAAACGTTACTCATTAATTCAGCTAAACACAAAACATAAATAAACAAAGAAACACCACAATGC
This sequence comes from Lissotriton helveticus, assembly GCF_964261635.1. NCBI lineage: Eukaryota > Metazoa > Chordata > Amphibia > Caudata > Salamandridae > Lissotriton > Lissotriton helveticus. Next base: position 966,753,661 of record NC_136059.1, read on the forward strand.
AATAGCACTCCGATATACAATGAATATCAGAACTCCAAATCCTGTAGGGAATGAAAAATGAGTGCAAAGCCAATGTTCTTGGTGTTGTTATATAAACACCAAAATGCAAAGTATAACTATTGTAGCAGATAAAGGAAGACAAGCAAATTTCAACCACAACAGAAAGAAAATTCCCCAGCTTGATGGTGACTAGCTTGAAGATTCAAACCTCCTCAAGTCAATGAGACGCTCTGAGTGGAAATGTATCTTCCTGTATATTTCTAGATACAGCAAAGTACTTTTGAAGATTCAGCCAATGCAATAAGGTTTGAGCAAAGGCGTGTTTCACTGAGTTAAGCAAGCAAAGATGTAGTGTTTCCAACAAATGTTTTCCCAAATCAATATGGCTGCCCTTGACGGCACAACATTCCTGTGCATCCTGACCGAGAACTGTTGCCGGGCAAGCCGCTGCCACAGCACTTCAGTGTGTCCTCGTCCTGAGGTGGGTCACACGTAACTAGTGCGAGCTGCCTCCAAGAATCATTGCCAGGCAACCAGCTGTCGCAGGGCTTCAGCATGTCCTGTTTGTGAAGCAGAGCTCACCTTCGTATCGTGAGATGCCTGGAGCGAGTCAAAGGATAGTTGCCGCTGTAAGGGTCAAGGTTAAAAAAACTGTAAATATTGGTTGTAACCAATATGGTGTAAAAATGTTGGCACGGTTATTCTATGCATCGCAAGTTATATACGTAGGCGAAGGCTCCGTTTAACAGGTCTAAGTGTAAACTTGTTAAAAGTTTAAAGCAGTGCTGTGAGGTTAACTTCAATGGGGAGCTCACTAAGTTTCCATGCACATGAGGGACTCACTACATTTTTATGTGCAACAGTTCTAATGCTCATCCCTCGAAAAACTCCACAGAGCTTGAGCTTCCAACAGATAACAGACCTCAGGCAGTTGTCGTCTTCGAAGAATGGTTGTTCAGGTGAATCCGTAAATCTGTCATGGGTTGCTTCCACTCATCGCCAGTGTAGAGAAGTACCTTCCTTGCTGGTTGAAGATGGCAACTCACTAATTGCAGCCACCAATACATTTTTAGGATGAATACCCTTTGCAGAAACCTGGTGATCCAAATACTCTATGTTGTCTACCTTGAACTTGCATTTTTCCAATCTAAGTTTGAGCCCACTCACATCTAGCCTTTTAAGAAGTGTACACAACCGTTCATCGTGCTCCCTAACTGTACTACCAAACACCAACATGTCATCTTGGTAAATGTTAACACCTGGGACACCCATCAAAACATCTTCCATCATCCTCTGAAATACTAAATAAGACGATATGAGTCCAAAATACATCCTCACATAGTTAAACGTACCATATGGAGTAATAATCAAAGTCAGTTCTTGCGACAAAGGATGCAATTTGATCTGATGGTACAACGACGTGTAATCCAGCAAACAAAAATATATGGCATCCCCTAAGGAGCTCAAAATCACAATTATGTTGTCACCAGTGTAAAGGAGTAGAATTGTATACAATACCTTGATTCTGAGTAGTTGTTTATTTCAAGCTATGGATGACAAAACATACAACTTCTTCTGTCTCCTCTAACTGTTCACAAGCATTCTCAGGAACTACAAGTCCCATCACAAGAATGCTAGCCTGCTGCATGAAATTCTATATGCATGCTTGGAATTCCCAAGCTACCACAGAAGGTAATGGTGGTAAACGTGTGTCCCTAACCCTGAACACCCAACACCATACACCTCTAACACTAGCACTCCTGCATGCCCCAATCCACAACTTTCCTCGTTAGTTGGATACACCACATTACTTGTTGGGAAATCGCAAACTTACATTCCACTAATTTTACCGACACACATCTATCAATCAATCTGGAGTTATAACGCTTGCCTGGACACCCTTGCATGTGTACCTGTGCACCTTATTTCATGTTTATGCACATCACATGTGAGTGGGTAAAATCCTTAGAGCCCAATGAGTGAACGTACTAAATATTGGATACGTTGAACAAGTTGAATTTTTTCCTAAACTATAATGTTGGATCTGTCACAAATATGGGACACCGATAATGAAGGCAACAGCAGCCATCTCTCTACTCAGAGAAAGTTCCAATCACTTTGATCGTCAATTGGGTTTTAATTGTACAAAGATGTTTCCTGTTCTCAAGCCAGCACTATTTCTTGAGTTGGTTCTAGGTTTCAACTTTTAATAAAAATATAAAAGTAATTATAAAATAATGGTCCACTAATTTTAAAACAAATTTCAACCTTCATTTTCAATTAGCCATAGAATTTATAATTGCAAAACAAACAATTTTCATATTTAAAAAGTTCATTGTGTTTGGTCGTTTAGAAAGGAGACAGACCTGTGGTTTGGGAATGAATGTTGTTAATAATAAAATACCATTTTGATAAACTAAACATGTTTACTTGAGTCAGGTTGCTACTTATCACAGCAAGCCCGAAGTCTTCATCTTGATGTGTTGTCTGGTATTTTAGTCATAATACTCAATATTTCTTTTCCATAAAATATGAATCCCCTTATTATCGAGTGACATCCATGTTCCTTGCAATATCCCCAAGATGTTTAAACAGCTAACTATATTATTACTATAATTTTTAAGGCCATTTGATGCTTCATCTTTATGAAGAGCACTGTTTCTTGTATAATTTAGGGGACACACTTTTACAACTTTAATGGTTCATGTGAGGACAAATAATTGGCTCTTTTGAGAGAAGTCTTGTGACTTACAAAGGTGATTTCTTGGCTTTTCTGAAAACAATGCATGGCTCCTATGCTACATATATGAGACAATGTCACTGCCTCGATTAAAGTTATTCGCTCATATGGGTTGCTTGCATCACCTATGCTGTGGCAATTTTATGTTTAGGTGTCAGAAAAATCATGATTGTTGGATTTAATTTCTTGACACAAATGGAGCAATTTAATGCTAATAAGAAACAAATGTTCTGGCTCTTATTAGAAGATTCAATGAATCAGGCGAACGTAACTAATGGTTAATGTGGGTACCATTTGGACCATGCATTAGCGAAGTTGATATGTCTCACCTTTTAAACCTATTGGCTTTACCAATGTTGTTTGCCCATGAAGTAGAGCATAGGTGAAAAGCACTTTTGGCTGATCCTGTGCAGCATTGGCTATAAAAAAAATAGATGACGCTGCCATTGGCCATGTGATTTTGAAGGCATGAGCATGTGTGATCATGTATGTGTGAGCTGTATCATCTCACAATTGTGTGCTTAAAAAAAAATGTGAACAAACCAAACATGACGTGGGCACCATTTTCCAGGATGGGCCGATATGTACTAAAAATGAAATTCCATTAGTGTAAAATATTGTTTGGGTTTTTTTTTTGCTTCAGGAGCCCTCAGCAATGTGCTGCCTGGCCAGCAAATAAAGTTTAAAAAAGGAGTTATCGGTTTATCCCATGGTTTAAGTACATCAAAGACAGGTAGTAGTGTTCCCACAGGGAAACATCCGCACAGCTCTTCAAAAAACAGTATTACTGGATGTATAATTTGTACACATTTGTGGTATGAATCAAACACGTAAGTGTCAACAGGGAGGGGGCTATAGAAAACTCAGGGCACCTACTACCTCAAGGTGCTATCGACATACACACGCAGTGTGTGTCACAAATGCTATAAGGGGTTGAGATTCTGATTACAGCACTCCTAAAGGTTACAATTATAACAATCTGGGCACAACGTATATGAAGCCCTTTGTTTAAGAAACTCTATTTGTCATAGAGAGTAACATAAAGGACAAGGAACAGAGAATAAAGTTAGGTTCAAATCAGTAAGGGTTCCAGAAAAATTCAAATCCAGTCCAGTTTTTTTTTTTTTTGAGATTCTTCAATCTTTTCTTTTATTCGTAGTCAAAAATGTCATAAAATCAATTCTCCCAGCACGCAAATTGCCAACACGTGTTTCGTCATCCACAAGGACTTCATCAAGGCATAAACATGGTGAGATGAAATCTTATTCCTTCATCAGAGTTAAGGTCGTAGATTGTAGATCAATTAGAACAAAGCACCCTTCAATTTGGTGATTTATTTGATGAATGTCTGCAGTGTAAACGGAGAGATTTATTCGAATTCTATAGACCAATTGTGACAATAATCAGGTACGACGGCAATATTGTACTTGACAAATATATCATACTCTGCTGTTATGGGGTGGACGGTTGATTACCATTCAGAAAGTGCGTATTTTCACAACCATAGTGGGTTGTTTAACTTAATATATATATCACAATCTGATGTTTCAACATATCCTGAAGACAAAGATTTTGAGTACGGAGGTGGTCGACTAATAGGTATTAGTAGAATACATATTTTTCGCAACCATAATACGTTGCTACGCCGAAACCAAAGTGGTAGCGTCTCCACATATAACCGTCCCCGTAGCAGCTACGGGGACTCAAAATCTTTGTCTTCAGGATATGTTGAAACATCAGATTGTGATATATATATTAAGTTAAACAACCCACTATGGTTGTGAAAATAACAACACTTTCTGAATGGTAATCAACCGTCCACCCCATAACAGCAGAGTATGATATATTTGTCAAGTACAATATTGCCGTCGTACCTGATTATTGTCACGATTGGTCTATAGAATTCGAATAAATCTCTCAGTTTACACTGCAGACATCCATCAAATAAATCACCAAATTGAAGGGTGCTTTGTTCTAATTGATCTACAATCTACGACCTTAACTCTGATGAAGGAATAAGATTTCATCTCACCATGTTTATGCATTGATGAAGTCCTTGTGGAGGACAAAACACGTGTTGGCAATTTGCGTGCTGGGAGAATTGATTTTATGAAATTTTTGACTACGAATAAAAGAAAAGATTGAAGAATCTCAAAAAAAAAAAAAAAACTGGACTGGATTTGAATTTTTCTGGAACCCTTACTGATTTGAACCTAACTTTATTCTCTGTTCCTTGTCCTTTATGTTACTCTCTATGACAAATAGAGTATCTTAAACAAAGGGCTTCATATACGTTGTGCCCAGATTGTTATAATTGTAACCTTTAGGAGTGCTATCCCATGGTTTAAGCCCTGCTGTACACATGACTAAAAAATAGGAAAAAAACCTATAACATGGCCAGCTGCATCATTTTGTCTGGTTGTGCCTACTATGTGGGTGCCTACAAAATGACATGAGCATTTGTTTTCTTTTTGTTTACTGATCCAAGTTAGATTAGTAAAACTAAAAGGAAAAAAGGGAGCACAAGTGGGTCGGGGGAAGCAATGTGGTGGGGAGGTAACCGTGTGGGGATAGAATCACGAAGGGTAGAGTTGGGCAAGCAACATATGGCATGGTTGGGGGTAGCAACACAAAGGGCGCAGGGAGGGAAGAAATGCAGAGAAGCAGTGAGGGCCTCACAGAGTGGGTGGAAATAAGCTCACAGGCAGAGAAAAAGCATCATGAGTGTGGTGATTGGGGAAGTATGCGAGGGAGACAGTTGCTAACACATGCACTCTCGTGGAGTGCTTAAATATAAAGAAAATAGTTGTGCAGTGGAGGGAAACAAGTAATGCGGTCATACTCGCGGGGGAGATAAATGCATAAAGAGAAAGTAAAGCCCACAGAAGCTAACAAATAGGAAGCCAGCAAATGAGAGTGTCAATGAAGCCAACCCATTGTCAGCTATGGACAGGGTCCAAGCCGACTATAAGCTGGCAATACTTGTGCAGGGATTCTCCACATACACAGAACAATGCGCAGGAAAACAGGACCTCAGTGTATAGGGGTGTACCAACCTACCACATCAATACCCCAAATCCCAAAACTGACTAGCTATGGTGTCTCATTTGTTCTCCTCCAAATATCACAAAGCTACAAATGATTAGACATTCCAGAACACAACACTCCAGACTCTCAGAAATCGCGGGAGCAAGAAATACTCTTCCTCTCACTCACTCGTACTTGTCCACAATATGAATTGGCAAAGTCGCTGAAATACTTCAAAATGTTCATTTTAATTATTGTGCTCTACAATACAGTATACGAGCCACCAACAGCAGCTAAATGCATAAACTCACCACAGTTAGCATTGTTGCAATTCCATAGAGTACAAAGAGAGAAGTCAGTATATAAAGACTGTAGAAAAAGGACAAGAAGGCCAAACCACCCTCCCCTTGACTAGAAGAACTTTATTTTATATAAAGGAAGATCTCTGGGCTTTGACAGCAGACTCCATAGCTTACAGCCTGAATGTAAGGTTTACATCATAGGAATAGCGTAGCTCTTCTCCATGGAACGTCTTTGTCCAAGTGTGTTAAAACAACATGCAACCCCGCAATATCAAAGCACGGGTCATCAGTATTGCAGCTGTGTATGGCATGTTATGTCTAGGTGCTAGGGACTGACCAGAACAGAATACCAAGGGGCATTGTTTATCGACCTTGCACATCGTGTTCAGACTCAACTCCAGGAAAAGCAGTGAACATGAAAAGCAGCCCGTTCTCATGTGAAAGGCACAAACAGAGTCTTGCAAGAACAAAGTCATATAGTAACGTGCACAAAAGCAGCATCATGGCAGCAAAGACCATGCTAACTTAGCAATGTTGACAATATCCCTAAGTGCTATATAACGATACAACTTGTAAAAAGACAGCGCATGTGCCAATCGGCGATACCTACAAAATAAAGATGGATGATGGGGAGTGTAAAAGAAGGAACATATGGGGAGAGCAACACAAGGGGCAGGGGGAGAAGCACAAAAGGAAGAGGACAACATGGAGTGCAGGCAGAGTGGTAGTGAATAGGAGCACACTAGGAAAGACAGCAACAAGTAACAAAGAATGGTTATTTGGCCAGGGGAGAAATGCATTTTAATGAAATGATTAATGAAAAACAAAATAGTAGGTCCCTAAATTTAGTAGTGGATTGACACAAGTCAGCCAATGAAAAGGAGGGGGAAAAAGGCTGTGCAGAAATTCACTAACAGCAGTTTTACTTAGCACAATCTCAGGAATATGCTGCTCAGTAAATGTTAAGAAAGCAAAATGCAAAGCATACTCACAGGGAGACACCAGTCACCTGGACGTGCTAATGTAGACAGTTGTCTGGCACTGCAAATATATTTCTACAGACAGGAAATGTAGTAGGTTTGCAATGCCTTGATGTCAGCATTCAAACCTTTATTTAGTTAGAAAGTGATATGTAATTGATGACCAGTTTGCCATAGGTGGTGTGATGAAATGTAGTTTTCATTGCAAGGTTAATCTGTAGGAATTGACTGAAGAGTCCCTTGTTCTGCCCTTTCCTGCGCCCAGAACATGTGATCACATTCAACAAGACATTCTCAGAAAGCAGCAGTACTGGAATGAAACTAATCAATACTTCATCTTAGACAGCAGTATCACAAAGAGCACTCAAAGAGGTGAAATGAACTGCAGAACATGCTCAGAGAGAAGCGCTGCAAAACACTTGCAGGGGAGAAATTGGGCAGCAGGATTTGCTAAGATATCAAAACTACAGAGTGCTCTCCCTGGGCAGTGACCTCGTGGAATACAGGCCAATATGTGTGTTGAGCATTATGTCTCCATGGCAAAATATATGTTTTGAAATTTAATCAAAGTAGGAAATGTATGCAGTAGACATTGTTTTCTTTACCATTCTACACAAAGTGTGTGCAGTTTGAAGCCAACTTTCTAAGATGTTACTCAGTGGATAGTCCTGCTCTTGTGAGATAACGTTTCAAAGGAGATGACATTCAAGTAAAACTGTATGTAAATACACAATAGCCTAATGAACCACATTTCACTTGGCCGGCACTTTAAAGTGGCTCACAATTAAGGACAACTAACCCATGGATCATTAAAAAAACAAGCATTGGCAATGCCAAGGATCTGGCTTTAATATGCTGCAACATGCACTGTCACAGGCTCTTTGCTCCTCACATGGGCAGAGTATTTTACCTCTAGGGTACTCTGAAAAGAAAAGGAAAAACATCTGCTTGCTCTGATGAGATTGAACATGGGCTCAACCAAGAGTGCATGAAAAGTGGAAAGAAGCATGTGAGATAGCACATAGAGATGAAGCCAAGAGATTAGATATTGATGACAATTGCCAGGAAGTGCCCCATGCACCATGAAACATTAAAGAACTCCACAATGCGTGCAATAATTCTCAATAAATCATTGTCCAGTGTTTTAACTTTTTAAAATTAACAGGTATTTTAATTCTCATTGTAAAAACATTTCTTCTTGCATTTGTCAGCGAGCTCAAAATGTAAGCCCCCCTCCGAGTGCAAATGTCGAAGAGTCCACTTTCTATTACCTGTATTGAGGTTGTGGATATTGAGACAAAGCAGTCGAGTCCAAGCTTAAGATGGGGCGGTGTTGTAAGCTAGAAACTCAGAACTGAAACAGAAATAACACAATAAATCAATGTTTGACCACCGCTTTGCCCGTGAAAGGGAAAGCTCTTTTATATACACACAACTAAAACCTATACTAAAAATGACAGATATTTATAAGATTTCCGGTGGAATTACTAATTGAAATGGCTCCTTTAGGAATAATCGGGTTTCAAATCACTTACCCTAAAGAAATAACTAAGGTACTGTGTGGCAATTTCCACACCAGCAGTCTCTAATCCTAAAACAACAGCAGGGCTTCTGTATGGAGAAGCATGAGGCTTTTTACCATCAAGAACGTGAAGCATAAAAGCTTTGTCAAGTATATATATATATATGTAACAACTCTTATAACTTGAAATTCACACACCATATAAGTGCAACCACCATTAGTTTCCTTGATATTCAGGTCAATATTAAAGCAGGGCAAATAGAGACAAGTTTATTCCAGAAACCTACTGCAGGGAATACCCTGCTTCATGCAAGTAGTTTTCACCCTAGCCACACCATAGCCAGCCTACCCTATGGCGAATTCCTCAGAGTGAAAAGAGCATTCAGTACGACACTTGCATGTGAGGAAGCTCTCACTGTAACCAAATTCAAATTGTTAGAGAGGGGCTATAGGAAGAAAAATCTAAATGCTACCCTGCGTAAAGTTGCCTTAATTAAAAGAGAAACCCTGTTACTACCGAAGGCAGATAGTAACAGTGAAGAAATTTCAAATACACTGAGCACATGTGAAGTAAAAGAGAGGTCCAACAAAACTTGTAGATTCATCTCAACCTTCAGTAGGCAACCCAAGGTCATTAGAAAAATTGTAAATAAAGAATGGCCAATAGTGATGACTGATGGTATCCTAAAAGACATTTACACTACTAAGTCCAATTTCACTTTTCGCAAAGCTCACTCTATGAAATCTGACTTGGTGAAAACCAGTCCTGAGATGTTTAATAGAGATAACTGGCTCTCTTCCCGTAATGGCTTTTTTAAGTGCTCCTCTTGCCGAGCCTGTAAATTTGGCTCCAACACCACAACATACACAAGTGCATTCTCAGATCGGCCCATAACAATCAGAGGGAATTATACTTGTAAAACTGAGTATGCTGTATATATTTTAACTTGTGTTTGTGGTTTAAGATACGTCGGGAGCACCGAACTCCCGGTACAGGCAAGGATTTTACAACACCTGAGGGCCACAGTAAACTCGGACCCTACATACCCTGTGGCCAGGCACGTAAAAGTGGAACATGGAGGTAACCTCAATGTTCTTAGCTATTTTGTGATAGACCACATTCCCACTAATAAAAGGGGTGGTGACAGGGAAAAACAACTCCGTAGGTTAGAAACCAGTTACATAGTGAAATTAGAAACTAAGAGTCCACGGGGCCTTAACATTTGCGAAGACCTTCACCACTTCTTAGGATAATTCTGAGATATGGTAATTTAAAACTACACAGGATCACTTATACGTGAGAATGTTAACATGAATTAAAAACTTGTATATTTTGTAATATATAGAAAACTCCTCATTTATACAAAGAAAGGTCTTAAATGTATTTATTTATTTATTTTTTATACAGTGTTCTAATTTTATTGGATACTGTGTAGCAAATGAATGATATTCATTTATCCATCAAAACCTTAGATAAAATATAGGATATGACATGTTCCATTCTAAGGGTTGTTGTATCAATCTCAGATGCAATATTTGCACAGAATAATTGCAATCAGGTGGTGTTTAAATGAAATGGTATATTATATTTAGGCAGCAACTTGATCATAAAATTGGTAGTAAAAGACCAACGATAAAGGAACCATCTGTACTCTTAGTGGATTGTATTGGAAAATGATATTGTATTTGTACAGTTATTAACTTGAAATCAGATTATTGGTCGTCTGCCCCTTTACCCTTGACTCCCCCTTCATGTTTATATATAAAAAAGATTCTGCGAAGTTCATTAATGACGTTATTTCCACACTTCCGGCTGGAAGATGTGACTGACATAACTTCGATATGAATTGTTTTTAATTGTTTGCACTTTGCACATATTTAGGTGTACTCCATGGACATATGAATAGTTCAAACGACAAAACAAAATCATTACTGCAAAATGTGAGAGTTAAATTGCAGATAATGTGTTATATTGTTTAAAGTAGGGAAATATCAGACACTGTATTTCTTCCTCTGAAATAATATATAAATTGTTCTTCCGTTCAGTTTATTGACAGATGCTTTTATAAAATTACAATGTTCATATGTTTATAATGCAAACAGGTAGCATTTGAGTAGATGGAATCTGTCTTCTATCATTTTCATGCTGACGGATTAACGTTTGTTTTGAAAGTACGTCGTTTGTATTCTCTGTGAAACCATGGGCAATCACGATGTTTTTTTTTTTTTTTAAAGTAGGAGGGTATTCTCACACAGAACACCAGCGAAGAAGGTGTCAGGGAACGCCGAAACGCGTTTGGTTTTTTGGACACTGCAATGCACTTTAATATTTGATAAATAAAATACCAGCCGCTGCTAAACTCAACAAGAGTCCGTTTCTCTCATTTTTGTGAGCGCTGTGGAAAAAGCGGGAAGGAGAGTGGAACTTGGATATATATATATATGTCAATATATATATTTATATATATATATATGTATATTCACTGAAAAAACCATAGGTTATAGACCATATATAGTTAGGAATTAGCATTTACAAAACCTTGAAAATTCACTGAAAAAACCATAGGTTATAGACCATATATAGTTAGGAATTAGCATTTAAAAAACCTTATTTTACTCATACAAAACCATTGAAATTCCATATATAGTTAGTTGCACTAACTATATATCGCGCACCCGCAATCCACTGCTGATCATGTCACATATTACATCATTCATGACATGGTCAGTGACATCACTGATGACATCACTGATGACATCTCAAATGACATCACTGATGACATCACTGATGACAACATCCAGTGACTGTATGTTTCTGTAAAGTTAAAATATGTCTTACATATTGAAGAATGAGTGGATGTATAAGTGTCTGGATGAAGGATTTAGTAGGTGCGTGACTGACTGTATGAGTGAGTGATTAAATGTGTCTCACTGAATGCATGGGTTAGTGACTAAACTGTCTTAATTTGTGCATCATTATGTCTGTTGTGATGTAAACTGCTGCATGTGTTGATCATTAGCTATACGAGAGGCTATATGTGTTATTGATTGGTTGCCCAAATATTTGTATGGGAGATTGAGTTTGTGTAGGGGTGGCTGGGAGGTGTGTGACTCTGTGCATAGATGTGTGAGCAGTTGATTCACTAGGTGTATGAGTTCAAGAGTGCATGTGGAAACAGCTACATGGGCAGTTGACTGTGTGCATGAGTGTATTGATGAGTGAATGGATATCTCAATGCTACATGTCATAGTAAGTACATATGTAAAACACAGTACATGTGAGAGTTGGCATATATAAATAACTGTGCATGAGAGCCAATGAATGTGTGAGTGGTTGTATGGATCGTTGTGAACTTGTATCAGGGATTGTATAAGAGAGTAAATATGTGTTAGTATATGTTTGAATAAGTAAGGTGTGTATAACTGTATAGTTGAAGAAATGGAGGTGAGATTGTTTCTTTGCATGACTGACTAGGTGTGTGAGTAACTCCATGGATGAGTGACAGTGTGTGAGTGTCTGTATACACTGAGTGTATCTAAGGTTATATTAGAGTCTGAAGAGGTTTATCGTATTAGCACAAGAATGATGTCAAATGAGATGTCATCATTGATGTCATCAGTGATGTCATTTGAGATGTCATCAGTGATGTCATCAGTGATGTCACTGACCATGTCATGAATGATGTAATATGTGACATGATCAGCAGTGGATTGCGGGTGCGCGATATATAGTTAGTGCAACTAACTATATATGGAATTTCAATGGTTTTGTGTGAGTAAAATAAGGTTTTTTAAATGCTAATTCCTAACTATATATGGTCTATAACCTATGGTTTTTTCAGTGAATTTTCAAGGTTTTGTAAATGCTAATTCCTAACTATATATGGTCTATAACCTATGGTTTTTTCAGTGAATTTCAATGGTTTTTTAATAGCAAATATCATACACTGTCGAATGTCAAGTACGTGGTAAGTAAAAACATTTTCGTGTTTATGCACACTGATCTGCTTTGAATGCTGCCCCCCACCCCTCATTTCTATTAGGAGTACTCTCTCTTTGCAGATAGTGAAGGGTAGTTAACGCAGGCCTTTGCCCCCGTTGTAATCCGTCGTGCCTGCTTCTCTCTCCATTTGATTGATTGTTCTCTTTGGTTCATTCTCTATTTACAAACAAGCACAGAGTCGCAATACTCTGTTTAGTCTTTGCAGATAGCGAAAAATCGTGTAAAAAAACAAAAGGAATCGAGCAAAATCAGTAGGCCACTAATGGGATCTCTTTTTGACCTCGCTAAAATAGAAACATTAGGAACAACCTGTTGAAAATAGCAATGTGTATGTACATAAGCGGCGTTCATTTGTGTTCACAGTACCCCTTGTTGATTGTTTGAATCGAGCATTGAATTGTTCGAAGTTGGTTCTCTTAAGGATCTTCTCTGCCTGCAAACGAGGAAGAATAGGAATATTCTCTCTCCCTTTGCAGATAGTGAAGGGTAGGTAACGCAAGCCTTTAACACGTCGTACCTATTTCATTCCTCATTGATTGATTGATTGTCCGAACATTGACTGTTTGGGAATTAGTTCTTTTTGGAGGTATTCCCTGTTTGCAAATAAACGTAGGAAAATCTTTGCAAGTAGTGAAAGGGTACGTAATGCGGACCTTTCTCCCCCGTTGTAATCTATCATGCCTATCTACTCCCCACTGATTGATGCACCTGTTTCACCCGGACCATTTACTAGAGATAGGTCATCTGGTCCGACCAGAGAGCACCCCTAGTGAAAAGGACATATGCAATAATAACGAAGTGATCACTGTATCCTGTTAACAGAAACTTTAGCATGAAATAACCTGGAAAGAAAAGAATAGGAAAACGAAAATCAGTAGGCCACTGATGAACTTTTTATTAAATAACAAACAAAGAAACGATAACAATACGTAATGATAAAACCTATTATTGTCCTAGAAACAAGAAACGTTAGAAGTAAGCCCGTAATAAGAAACCTGAAAACATCGCCCCTCACTGCCCCAAAACGTGTCTGTCCCACCGCCTGCCACGGCCAAATAACGGCAAACTGGGAAAGATAGAAGTCAGCAGACATCCGCCCCATTCTAGAAACTTCCAAAGGGCAACAGGTTTTCGGCTACGCCCAGCCGGAAGCAACACATATAAGGCGGGTCCTGCTGCCACGCCTCGGAGATCATCACGTAGGGTGTAGCCGGAGGAGAGGCCGAGGCCAGCGGGACCCGGCCAGGGGGATTGACAACACTGGAGAGTTTCAGGGGGGGGGATGTCCCTGTCCTCGACCCTCCCCTCTCTCTCCCAGTCCGGCCGCGGTGGCCCTTGAGAGTTGCAGGTTGTCCCTCCACACTCTCTCCCGGTCCGGCCACCAACGGCCGGGGGCTGGGGCCGACGGGATCCGGCTGCAGCCGATGAGCCAAGGAACCCGTTCATGGGGCCAGAGCAAAGGGCGTCCGTCCGCCATCCACCGGAGGTGCGGCCCAAAGACGGACGGGACATTTCTTCTTTCTTTTATAATGGCTGCGACAACACTGGAGAGGGATGTCTTGCACATGCCTCCGACCCCCCCCCCCCATATCCTCATCGCCTGGTCCGGCCATAACAAATGTCAAGCGAGACGCCGTGGGGTGCACTGGGAGGGAGAGACGGTGCAAACAGGCCTCTCCCGCCTCCCCAGGTGGAGGCTTCCCAGCTGCACCCTCAGCGCTCCAGGCGCCCGGAAAAGGGTTCTTCCACTGTGGCGATGCTGCAACGTCTCGCCCGGCAGGGTGGAGCCCGTCCGCTCATTTGACCCCGCGATCGCCAGTAGCTACCGAACTCTCAAAATGGCAGTCGACCTGGCAAGAGCGGGCCCAGCATAAAGAAATGGCCCGGTCACTGGTTGACTCCACCACCGTAGTCCTGCACGACCTTGAAGATTCTAGAGGAGCCGCGGGAGTCTCCGACCCCCGCAGACACCCCCGATGAGGAATGACTGCCATGATCGCCCGTGGAGTGACGAAACTGTATCCGCGGGACGTCGGCGCTCCCATGCTGCCACCAGCCTCAGTTTGAATGACTAGAATCCTGCAGACCTCAGTTCCGGTGAAAGCACAGTGTGACCCGGTAGGAAAAATTGTTGCACCCCCTCCCCTTTTTGACTGATAGTTCAAACCAACGATCCTTTCCTTTGCCCTTTTACCGGAACTATGGACTGCCTCCCCCTCTTTTACATTTTCTAGAGAAAACAAAACATTAACCACTACATTAGCATAGCAGTTGACACCAGAACTGTTTTCAAATTGAAAACCAACAACATCTTCAACAGAATCCTTTTTCTTTCTGCTGTGACCCTGCTACAGCACAGGCATTGTCCCCAGCAGTAATTCTGCAATGCCGGTAAGTATAGCTGTGGGGCCTACTGGACTCACTCACCCCCGCGGCGCCCCACGCCGTTATTTGCTGGGCAGCAACTTACTAGACATCACCTTCGTGACATCCAGATTTCAGCGCTTTCTGCTGCCTTGGAACTATTCGCACAACAGACCGCTACTGACAATCCACCCCCCGGGACGCCCCATGCCGGATACCCAAATCAGTGCGGCACCCAGGCAACATCTTCTGAATTTTCATAATTTGAAAGAACTAGTAACATGTCCTCATCAGGAATTTCCTCATGAAAAGTCTGCAATGATGATTCTTGTAACTCTATGGTCTCCAAACATTCGATAAATTCGCCATCAAGAGATTGATCAAAAAAATCATTCAAGTCATCTCCTCCTTGTGAGAATATTTCATTATTGGTGCTGTCAATTTCAATAAATATATTGGATAATTCAAAAGAAATTGCCACGGTCTCTTCGTTGTTTAAATGTTTTTACTGTTTTTGTTTTGTTGTATATATTTATAAGTTATTAAAGTTTTATAATCCTACTACTTTGTTGGAGTGCTATATATTTTTAATATGACACATAATTGTAAAAACTTTGATGTACAAAGAGTCATCCCTGGAATCTTCCGCTTCAGGCTCGGTCCCCTCCCCAATCACAATACAGGATGGTTTTCAGATAGTAGGAACACGTGTGGTGTGACGGATCTCATCGGGTGTGGGCCTTGATCTACTATAACTCCTTTGAAGACGGGTGATTCTTTACAGCTGGGGCCATAAACTACATCTGCAGGGCTAGCTGATAGCCTGGACAATCGAAAACAGAGGAAGAGGAGTGTCAGAGGGTGCGGTAGTGAATAGGGCGAAAGGGAGGTGTCGGGCGGGCACAGAGTGTGATTCTCAGGGAAGAGCAGCGCAGATGGGGGGAGGTTTATTGCCCATGCATAAGACAGAGAGCGGGGGTGACCAGTGCCTGGGGAAGATGCTTGCGAAGGTGGGGAGCCATGCTAAGAATCGACAGCGTGCAGAGAGTGGGTCTGGTCAAGGCATCTAAAATGGCTGCCGTGCACGACAAAAGTGTGGCATTTCAAAAAAGGCAAGATGGCGCAGACAATGTTTTTCAACACTTCCTCATTTCCTTCGAATCGAACGTTAACAGACGTTGGTGCATATTACCAAAGTTAAGCGATATTTATCGCTAACGATGCTTAGCAACGAATTTTTTACCGCTAAGCATCGTCAGAAATTATCGAAGATAAACCTTGCTATTATCAAGGTTTATCGCAAATGCGATAAAAAACGGCCGCAATGCATGAATATCGCTAAAAAGTCAGCGATATTCATGCATTACCGAGCTAATGCTCTTAGCCATGTTATCCACCTCCCATTGGATAACATGGCTAAGAACTGCTCAGGGCAGGTGTTAGTTTTTGGAGATATTCGCGCTTAGCGCGAATATCTCCAAAAGTTGGTAATAGGAGATAGATATCTTGCATGTTGTAATGCAAGTTATTGTGGTATATGGAACTCATACCATAATCTCTCAGGAAAGCAGAAACTGATCCTTTTGGGACCGCCTGAGAAGGCCTAGGAGGTGAGGGGTACTCTACTTTGCCCCCTTTTCACGTTCCGAACTATTTTTTTTTACTCTCTTCTGTAATTACACAAAATGGCAGCGATAAGATGCATCAGAGACAGACAGTGAGAGAAAGGAGGCCGGAGATGAAGAAGAGATGTCAAATACACATTGGAGATAATATAGTGGGAGAAGGGAAGTAAATATGAGTAAACTTACCATGTAACATAAAAATGTTCCACTCTATACTATAAGTCTCATTTTATACTACAATCACTTCGCTACAACCTCATAAATTAAAAATAAAAATGAATAATGTCTCAAACAATTTTTGATTTCTAAATATAAATTTATTCTTCTGAATTTTCAAAATTTGAAAGAACTAGTAACATGTCCTCATCAGGAATTTCCTCTTCAATCATCTCATCTGGAATCTCCTCATGAAAAGTCTGCAATGATGATTCTTCTAACTCTATGGTCTCCAAACATTCGATAAATTCGCCATCAACAGATTGATCAAAAAAATCATTCAAGTCATCTCCTCCTTGTGACAATATTTCATTATTGGTGCTCTCAATTTCAATACATGTAGTGGATAATTCAAAAGAAATTGCCACGGTCTCTTCATTGTGAGCCATTTTATTTTGAAATTGCTTGCTGTAAATTGCAGAAAAAAATAATCACTTTCATTTATCGTTTTTTGTAATACATAATATAAAACTAACATTATCAAGTATTTAGTATAACAGAAGGACTGTAAATAAATAACAGAAAACATTTTTCAAATTATCTTCAAGTGTACAACATAGTTCCCCTTACAAATTAACAACTCACCTTTTTAAAAGTAGGAGAAGTGTTAGTACTGTGTAAATCAAACACCAGCAATTGACCACCAAAAATTCCTCACAAATGTACCTCAGACAGTAGTATCACAAAATGGCTGTGATTTCCTCTCATTTTAGATATATACATAACCAATTAACTTTCATCACACACAAATACAAAACCAAAGTAACATTTTAATTGGTTCTAAATTTCAACACTTTCAAATGTGTTTTCCCCATGCAATTTTCCATAGGACATTTAGATACGTCTACAGCCTGAATGGCTGAACGGAATTACACCAAACTTGGCAAAATGGTACATCAAACCTAAGAGGTCAGGGAGGATCTACTATGCCCCCTTATGGTCATTTGCCCCTTCGCTTTGGCCTCCTCTTGTCTCTCGATCCTACCGAGAGACAAGATGGCGGCCGCTACGGACTGTTTGGAATGTTTACAGACGCCGGAGAACCAATCAGCTTCGCAAAGCTCCGTAACGCGAAAAGTACGCGAAGCGGAGCGCTGTTACAGATATATATCTTTTTTTGAACGTTAATTTCTCAAAATCCACTGGAGCACATATATTGAGACCTAGCAAAGGCACATCGGGCTACCAGTCCCTACAATTTTGCCAAGTTTTGTGCAAATCCATTCAGCCGTTCGATTATTATTATTTTTTTTTTTTTTGCCCCGCGGGGCCCTTTTAAAACCTCCACATCAAACCTAGAGGGTCAGGGAGGATCTACTATGCCCCCTTATGGTCATTTGCCCCTTCGCTTTGGCCTCATCTTGTCTCTCGATCCTACCGAGAGACAAGATGGCGGCCGCTACGGACTGTTTGGAATGTTTACAGACGCCGGACAACCAATCAGCTTCGCTTCACAAAGCTCCGTAACGCGTAAAGTCCGCGAACCGGAGCGCTGCCTGGTCCGCTGTTACAGATATATATCTTTTTTTGAACGTTAATTTCTCAAAATCCACTGGAGCACATATATTGAGACCTAGCAAAGGCACATCGGGCTACCAGTCCCTACAATTTTGCCAAGTTTCGTGCAAATCCATTCAGCTGTTCGGGCTAAAAGTGAGGCCAACCGCCCTATGGAAAACTCAATGTTAAAAACACGTTTTGGGACCCCCCTTTTTTCTCGGCCCCCCCTTGACGAACCCCCCCCCCAAATTTTCAGGGGCTGCTCAGAAACAAAATGTGCCATTTTCCTGAAAATTTCAGCCAATTCCGTCCACAAACGCCAAAGTTATTAGACATAGAATTTTCAAAAATCCCATAGAGAAAAAATCCTAACTATATATACCTACTGGCGACCGCCAGTAGGTAATATATAGTTAGGATTTTTTCTCTATGGGATTTTTGAAAATTCTATGTCTAATAACTTTGGCGTTTGTGGACGGAATTGGCTGAAATTTTCAGGAAAATGGAACATTTTGTTTCTGAGCAGCCCCTGAAAATTTTGGGGGGGTTCGTCAAGGGGGGGCCGAGAAAAAAGGGGGGTCCCAAAACGCGTTTTTCCCATGTTAATTTCCATAGGGCGGTTGGCCTCACTTTTAGCCCGAACGGCTGAATGGATTTGCACGAAACTTGGCAAAATTGTAGGGACTGGTAGCCCGATGTGCCTTTTGTAGGTCTCAATATATGTGCTCCAGTGGATTTTGAGAAATTAACGTTTAAAAAAAGATATATATCTGTAAGCGCGCTCTGGGCAGCGCTCCAGGACGCGTACTTTTCGCGCAACGGAGCTTTGTGAAGCGAAGCTGATTGGTTCTCTGGCGTCTGTCAACATTCCAAAAAGTCCGTAGCGGCCGCCATCTTGTCTCTCGGTAGGATCGAGAGACAAGAGGAGGCCAAAACAAAGGGGCAAATAACCATAAGGGGGCATAGTAGATCCTCCCTGACCCCCTAGGTTTAATGTGGAGGCTTTAAAACGGCCCCGCGGGGCAAAAAAAAAAAAATTTTTTTTTTGTTTTTTTGCGTGGGTAGCGCCCGGTCCGGGAACCGGGAAGCTTTCTGGGCAGCGTACTGCAATGAAAAATGAATGATAGACTTTTCAAATACTGTTGTTAATTGATTGTTGGTTTTGTTGATTATTTTTTATTTTTTTTTATTTTTTAAGGATTGTTTATTGTGTTTAATAATTTATTAAACTTTCTAACGCGGCACGTCATATGACGCATTACGCGACAACGCAGGTCCAGAATATAGTCAAAATGTCTCCACCAACCAGCGGACGGCACACAACCCCTTTCAGCAGGCTAAATAGTTCTGTTAAATGACAACAGAAGGGACAGGCAACAAGAACCATCAGTCAAAGAGGGGAGGGCAAGTTCTTCTCTACCGGGTCACGTTGGAGCGCTACCGGAACTGATCGAATTGGTAGTCTACAGTGTTTCTGGATGTTTCAGACTGAAGCTGGCGTTAGCATGAGAGCACCACCATTTCGTAGCTCCGTCGTGGCCATTCCACGAGCAATCATGCTAGGCGCTCCCCACCAGAAGCCTGCGGGAGTCGGGGGCCCCCAAGACTTTTGTAGAATCTTCAAGGATGAGGGGACGCTTTCGAGAATGGAGCCCAAGCTCTAGCAGACAAGCGTCCGAGTTCCAAGGTGTCGCAGGCCCATTTTAGTGGACCACGCCCAAATCTGAAGAGATGGCCGCCATTTTGAGAGTCCTGTGGCAGCCGCCTATCGCTGCACCGCAAGAGCGGGAGCAACTCAAGTACATGGTGAGCGAGACGCTGTAGTCGAAAGAGCGGGCGGTAAACAGCTGAATAGCGGAAGAGGCACAGTGTAGCAAAAGCGGGCTGAATGGCAAATGAAACGGAAAAGGGGTGCCCCACTACAGCGTGTCTTTAGGTGAAACGGATTGTGGGACAAGGTGAAGAATGGAAGAGTCACCAAAAGGAAAAAAGTTCCGCTTGACCCCGGGAGCCGGCCACCTATGTCGGGGGCGATCTCAGGCCACACCAGGGCAACACGACTTGGGGAGGGGGCCGGAGCCAAGCGCCCCCTCCGAGTCCGCGACATGACACCGTCCCTCGGGGGCCTCCGTCAAGCGGTTCAGGGTGGCACCGCATCACAACAGCCCCCACTTACTTTAAGAATAGTGAAGATGAAGCAATTGCAAATAGGCTTCAGACAATGTTACAAGCACTCCTCAAAACTTTGAACTTTCAGAGTGCATGAGTTGGGACAGCGAGGGGTGATTTGGTTTCTCGGACTGTTTTTCTGGTCTCTCACCACTGGCATACTTTAACGTTTTCTTGTTTCTAGGACATTAATAGGTTTTATCATTACGTTATGTTATCGTTTCTTTGTTTGTTGTTTAATAAAAGTTCATGTTCATCAGTGGCCTACTGATTTTCGTTTTCCTATTTTTTTCTTTCCAGGTTGTTTCATGGTAAAGTTTCTGTTAACAGGATACAGTGATCACTTCGTTATTATTGCATATGTCCTTTTCACTAGGGGTGCTCTCTGGTCGGGCCAGATGACGTATCTCTAGTAAATGGTCCGGGTGAAAAAGGTGCATCAATCAGTGGGGAGTAGATAGGCATGACAGATTACAACGGGGGAGAACGGTCCGCATTACGTACCCTTTCACTACTTGCAAAGATTTTCCTACGTTTATTTGCAAACAGGGAATACCTCCAAAAAGAACTAATTCCCAAACAGTCAATGTTCGGACAATCAATCAATCAATGAGGAATGAAATAGGTACGACGTGTTAAAGGCTTGCGTTACCTACCCTTCACTATCTGCAAAGGGAGATAGAATATTCCTATTCTTCCTCGTTTGCAGGTAGAGAAGATCGTTAAGAGAATTAACTTCGAACAATTCAATGCTCGATTGAAACAATCAACAAGGGGTACTGTGAACACAAATGAACGCCGCTTATATACATACGCATTGCTATTTTCAACAGGTTGTTCCTAATGTTTCTATTTTAGCGAGGTCAAAAGAGATCCCATTAGTGGCCTACTGATTTTGCTCGATTCCTTTTGTTTTTTTACACGATTTTTCGCTATCTGCAAAGACTAAACAGAGTATTGCGACTCTGTGCTTGTTTGTAAATAGAGAATGAACCAAAGAGAACAATCAATCAAATGGAGAGAGAAGCAGGCACGACGGATTACAAAGGGGGAAAGGGCTGCATTAACTACCCTTCACTATCTGCAAAGAGAGAGTACTCCTAATAGAAATGAGGGGTGGGGGGCAGCAATCAAAGCAGATCAGTGTGCATAAACACGAAAAAAAAAATTCTTACCACGTACTTGACATTCGACAGCTTATGATATTTGCTATTAAAAAACCATTGAAATTCACTGAAAAAACCATAGGTTATAGACCATATATAGTTAGGAATTAGCATTTACAAAACCTTGAAAATTCACTGAAAAAACCATAGGTTATAGACCATATATAGTTAGGAATTAGCATTTAAAAAACCTTATTTTACTCACACAAAACCATTGAAATTCCATATATAGTTAGTTGCACTAACTATATATTGCGCACCCGCAATCCACTGCTGATGATGTCACATATTACATCATTCATGACATGGTCAGTGACATCACTGATGACATCACTGATGACATCTCAAATGACATCACTGATGACATCACTGATGACATCTCATTTGACATCAATGACCACATCACTGATGATATCATTCATGTGACAATACAATGCATCTCCTCACATTTTAATATAACCTCTGTTTCACCCAGTGTTAAAAACAGAGTATAATTTTTGAAACCATTGACACACCAATACTAGTTACTACATACGTACTCACTGATTCCTACGTCTACACACACATTCACTCATTCACCCATACAATCATTCATACATACAATCACTCATGTTTACAACACAATCATATGCACTCATACACCTATACAGACACTCACACTCTGCCACTCATCCATGGAGTTACTCACACACCTAGTCAGTCCTGTAAAGAATCAATCACACTTCCATTTTCTACTCTATACAGTTAAACATAGAGCACCTTACGTTTTCAACCATATACTAACACATACTTACTCTCTTATACAATCATTGATACAAGTACACATTGATCTGTACAGAGTCACACACCTCCCATCCAGCCACACACACACTCAGTCTCCCATGCAAATACTTGGGCAATCAATCAATAACCCATATAGTTACTCATATAGCTACTGATCAACACATGCAGCAGTTTACAGAACAACAGACATAATGATGCACAAATTAAGACAGTTTAGTCACTAACCCATGCACTCAGTGAGACACATTTAATCACTCACTCATACATTCAGTCATGCACCTACTAAATCCTTCGTCCAGACACTTATACATCCACTCATTCTTCAATATGTAAGACATATTTTAACTTTACAGAAACATAGTCACTGGATGTTGTCATCAGTGATGTCATCAGTGATGTCATTTGAGATGTCATCAGTGATGTCATCAGTGATGTCACTGACCATGTCATGAATGATGTAATATGTGACATCATCAGCAGTGGATTGCGGGTGCGCAATATATAGTTAGTGCAACTAACTATATATGGAATTTCAATGGTTTTGTGTGAGTAAAATAAGGTTTTTTAAATGCTAATTCCTAACTATATATGGTCTATAACCTATGGTTTTTTCAGTGAATATATATATATATATATATATATATATTTTTTTTTTTTTTTTTTTTTTTAAACAAAGGCTCAGCATTTGGAAAAGCACACGTCAGCAGGTGAAGTTTTCTTCATTTTATTTGCATTTGAAAGTTACTTCCATCCGTCAATAGTCCTGTAGCCAACGCGTTTCGGAGCTGTCTGCTCCTTCTTCCTGGGCAATGGACTCGTGGCTAATGAGGCTTGTCCCATGCTTGTGCTGGCTTTAGTAGTCGCAGGTGTGCTTACTTAGTAGTCTCTGCACCCTTTCAGTGTATGCTGGGACATGTGGTTTGAATCCGTCGCATTTTTCACCATTAGTGGGTTCCATCGGTCCATTTAATAGTTCAGGTTCACAATGATTAAGTACACATCACTGTGATTTAAAAGCACTCCAGTGTGCTCCGGAAAAAAGTTCGCTTTCATGAATCTTGCAAACTGCTGTGCCGTTACCAGCGTGAACAGTTCTTGCCGGCGGCCCCTCACTCCAAAGGTTCCCTCCACCTCTCTTCAACAGATGGTGCTCTCCCCACGACGAAGCTGTCGTGCAAATTATTTTTAAACAAAGGCTCAGCATTTGGAAAAGCACACGACAGCAGGTGAAGTTTTCTTCATTTTATTTGCATTTGAAAGTTACTTCCATCCGTCAATATTCCTGTAGCCAACGCGTTTCGGAGCTGTCTGCTCCTTCTTCCTGGGCAATGGACTCGTGGCTAATGCAAATAAAATGAAGAAAACTTCACCTGCTGTCGTGTGCTTTTCCAAATGCTGAGCCTTTGTTTAAAAATAATTTGCACGACAGCTTCGTCGTGGGGAGAGCACCACCTGTTGAAGAGAGGTGGAGGGAACCTTTGGAGTGAGGGGCCGCCGGCAAGAACTGTTCACGCTGGTAACGGCACAGCAGTTTGCAAGATTCATGAAAGCGAACTTTTTTCCGGAGCACACTGGAGTGCTTTTAAATCACAGTGATGTGTACTTAATCATTGTGAACCTGAAAAATGGACCGATGGAACCCACTAATGGTGAAAAATGCGGCGGATTCAAACCACATGTCCCAGCATACACTGAAAGGGTGCAGAGACTACTAAGTAAGCACACATGCGACTACTAAAGCCAGCACAAGCATGGGACAAGCCTCATTAGCCACGAGTCCATTGCCCAGGAAGAAGGAGCAGACAGCTCCGAAACGCGTTGGCTACAGGAATATTGACGGATGGAAGTAACTTTCAAATGCAAATAAAATGAAGAAAACTTCACCTGCTGTCGTGTGCTTTTCCAAATGCTGAGCCTTTGTTTAAAAAAAAAAAAAAAATATATATATATATATATATATATATATTACCTACTGGCGGTTGCCAGTAGGTAGTTATAGTTAGGACCTAGTTTCCATAGGAAATCCGCAACATTCTATTTAGAATAACTTTGGCGCCGGTCGACGAATACACGCGAAATTCTCCAAGAAAATGGCCTGCTCCGCTCCTTCCTTGAAAGTTTGGGGGTGATTCGTGAAGAGGGGGCCGAGAAAAAAGGGGGGTCCCAAAACGTGTTTTCCCCATGCAATTTTCCATAGGACTTTTAGCAAGGGCTACAGCCCGAACGGCTGAACGGAATTACACCAAATTTGGCAAAAAGGTAGAGTTCGGTTCGCAGATCACGCTTTTTGTTAAATGGTGTAAATCCGTTCTATAGACCGTACGCGTACGGAAAGCGTACCTTCCCGAGCACGAGCTTTATGCTAATTGGCTGGCAACACTCCAAATCAGGAAGTGTTGGCAGCCATCTTGTGCCTCGGTAGAGCCGAGGCACAAGAAAGCAGCAAAAGAAACACGAAAAACACGCAAAGGGGCAGGGTAGAAACACCCTGACCCCCTAGGCCTGCTCAGGGGGTCCCACAAGGACCCCCAAGGCCCACAATTAGTATTTTTTTAAAATATCACTGGATACGCGTAGGTACGCGTACCTCATGGGAAAAAAAAGTCTGGTCTGATTTTTTTTTTAATTAGCCCCGGGTGGGACCAAATCCCGGGGGCATAAAAAAGAGTGTGGGGTGGCCTCAATCCCCCCACACTGCCCCAGGGACCGCCACCCCCCGGGGCAAAGTAATTATAATAGCATGGGGCACACGGCCCCCCGCAGCCCCGGCGACCGCCACCCCCCGGGGCTTGCATATTCATGATGGGGTGCCTCTAAGGCCCCCCGGGCCCCGGGGACCACCACCCCTGGGGTTTTAATATTAAGTAAGTAGGGGGGGCTCACGGCCCCCCTGCAGCCCCGGGGACTGCCACCCCGGGGCTTCGTTTTTAAAAAATAAAAATAAAAACTGTTGGGGGGGCTCAAGCCCACCCACACGCCCGGGGACCTCCACCTCCCAGGGGCTCTAATATTTAAAATAGCGGGGTCCGTGACGGACCCCCGAGCCCCGGGGACCACTATTCCCCGGGGCTTTTAACTAGTGGGAGGGGGGCCAAGCGGCCCCCCCTCGTGGAGCCTTTGATGGCCCTGGGGAGCGCCACCCCCCAGGGCCAGCTCTTGCAGTGTCCTGGGGTGCCTACCCCCGGGACACTGCTGTTTGCTATGGTAGGGCGGGACCCTCGCGGCTCCCACCCTACCATAGCAAACTGCTTTGATTTTTGAAAGAGAGAGCAGGAAACCAGCACTCTCTTTCAAAAATCAAAGCGTATTGCTTTTCTTCATGGGGAGCAGCATGTTAGCTGCTCCCCAAGCAGAAAAGCAACCCCAGCTCCCGCAGGAAGATGGCAGGGACCGTGGGCGGGCTTGGGGACCCCCCCCCACGGTCCCCAATTGAGAGGGCAGGCCCTGGGGGATGAGGTCCCCGGGGACATAAGTTGCCCAGGAGGGGGGCCACGCGGCTCCCCGTCTACAATTAAAATAAAAATAAAAAACAGCAGGCCCCGGGGGATGGGGTCCCCGGGGCCTGAAGGGGGCATAGGAAAAAAAATAGACATTTTGGCCATGCCCCGGGGGATGGAGTCCCCGGGGCCGGAATTGGCCACGGGTGAGGGGCCACGTGGCCCCCTTCCCGTAAAAAAAATATATAAAAAAGAATTGGGGGCAGGCCCTGGGGGATGGGGTCCCCAGGGCCAAAAAAAAAGAAAAAGAAGGGGGACTACACATCCCCCTTCTTAAAAGTAGTTAAAAGGAAAAATATGGGATCGGGAGGAGGCCACGCCCTTCCCTGCACCTGTCTGCAAAAGCGCTCCCCTGCACTGGGGAGCCAGTGCAGGTCTTTTAGGTGGGGTGTGATGTGGCTGTGGCGAGGGATGTCGAGGATCAGGCATGCAGAGGCGTTCTGAATGCGTTGAATTCATTTCAGGAGTTTGGTCGAGGCTCCTGCATAGAGGGCTTTTCCGTAGTCCAACCTGCTGCTGATGAGGGCCTGGGTGACCATTCTTATTGTTTCAGTGGGGATCCACCTGTAGATCTTGCGGAGCATGCGGAGGGTGTTGAAGCAGGAGGACGAGACGGTGTTGACCTGCTTTGTCACGGAGAGGGTAGAGTCGAGGACGAACCCTAGGTTGCTAGCGTGGTTGGTGGGCGTTGGAGCTGTTCCCAGTGCGGTTGTCCACCAGGGGCCGTCCGAGGCCGAGGGGGTGGATCCAAGGATGAGGACTTCTGTCTTGTCTGAGTTTAGCTTCAGGCGGCTGTTCGTCATCCATTCGGCGATGGGCTTCATTCCTTAATGGAGGTTGGTTTTGGTGGTGTGGGGGTCCTTGGTAAGGGAGAGGATCAGCTGGGTGTCGTCGGCATAGGAGATGATTTTGAGGTCATGCAGTCGGCCGACGTGGGTGAGCTGTGCCATGTAAATGTTGAAAAATGTTGGTCTTAGGGATGAGCCCTGGGGTACGCCGCAGATGATATCGGTGGCTTCGGAGCAGGAAGGGGGAGGCGGATGCTCTGGGTTCTGCCGGAGAGGAAGGAGGTGGTCCAGTCCAGGGCCTTTTCTTGGATCCCAGAGTCATGGAGGCGTGTGCGTAGGGTGCAGTGGCAGACCGTGTCGAAGGTGGCTGACAGGTCCAGGAAGATGAGGGCCGCGGTTTCTCTGTGGCTAGCAGGGCCCTGATGTCATCCGTGGCGGCGATGAGGGCAGTTTCGGTACCATGGTTGCTTCGTAACCCAGACTGGGACGGGTCCAGGATGCTGTTCTCCTCGAGGTAGCGGGTCACTTGTCTGTTGACGGTCTACTTAATGACCTTCACCGGGAACAGGAGCAGGGAGATGGGCCGGAAGTTCTTGAGGTCCTTGGGGTCAGCCTTGGGTTTTTTGAGTAAGGAGTTGATTTCGGCATGCTTCCAGTTCTCCGGGAAGGTTGATGTCTCGAACAAGATGTTGATGGCTTTCCGGAGATGGGTTGCGATGGTGGTGCTGGCTTTGTTGGCGATTTGATGTGGGCATGGGTCTGACGGAGATCCGGAGTGGATGGTGTTCATGATTTTCATGGTCGTCGTTTATGTCGGTCCAGGAGAGCTTGCCTCAGGTTCTCCCATGCCTCATCTCTCAACTGTTTCAGCCTATTTTCTCTGTCTTCTTTAGACTTTGGACGTAAAGTCCGTACTAAAAGACTTTCTTCAAGGTTTTACGCAGATTACCCATCTTAGGACATAAGTTGTCAAACCAGCGCGCTCTTTAGCTGGTAATGGGCAGGTTCAGTACTGCTTAATGTCTTTTAAAATGTTTTCAAAAGCCTCCGAAACCCGGTTCGATTAGCCAAATTGTCTAGGCACAACATGATCTCTTTATTTTTAAATGTAAGAATTGAGGTTAATAGATTATTCTCATCAACTCTATTTCATTTTAAAATATATCAATTTGTTCTAGTTAAAACAGGCTTTGGAGCCGTCTTCTCCATCGGTTTAATATACCAGTTCCCCACCCAGCCTAAATTGCAGGTGAGTGGAGCATGATGTCTAAAGTCTGTAAACTATACCTGCATGTTAATGATGCTATCTATCAGATTATCTGAGATAATAATATAATCAGTAGGAGATCTCCTGCCTGTACTTTCATACATTTTATCCATTAATTATGTCTGGGGGTTAATTTTGTTTCCAATCACTAGGCTCCATGTTGTCAGAAGCCTGTTTATAGCATTCCCGTAAGGGTTGTGACTGAAGTTTGTGATGGGATTTCCATCATAATATGTTACCCCACGGGTCAGGACTTTCACTTTTTGCCAGCTCTTGAGATTAAAATTGCCCAACCAGATGATTTTCAAGGGTTTAAGATACTGCTGACGGATTTCTGTAACCATCCACTGATGCAGTAAAACTAAAATGATTAATATAATAGTTTATAATTACTAAGTCCCAGTGTCCTTGCCCCTTACAGACCAGAATATGGAAGTGGGGGGAACAATTAATAAATTCAAAAGTTCGGAAAATAACAATGTTTGCTATTAGAGTCAATATACCTCCCTTTGCCCTGCCAGCTCTGGATGGCAATGTCGGGGTTTGATATGATTGATAACTATCCAAGAAGATAGACCCCTCCTTCCAGGTTTCCTGGAGACATATGATATCAAATTGTGTAATTTCTTCTATCCAATCATTATTGTCTTTCTTACTTGAGTAACCTGCAATGTTCCATGATATCAGCCTCCATTCTGTTTTTACATTCTTTTTTTCTCGTTTGCTTCTGTCACCAGTTGCCAACTAATACCCCTATTTCCCCCTTGTGTCCCGACCTGAAGAGTCAATTACACCCTTCTAAGCTCTTCAGTAGAGCAAACTGTTTACTAATGTGTATTCCGGGAGTTGCTCTTGGAGCATGATAGCTAGCATGAGAAGGATCCACATCCCCTTCTTTCTTATTCTGTAATCTCCTTGTGTTTGCTTTGTTCACCCTAAGTTGGCAGGGTATGCCCAGACGTGGGTCCCTTGCTCACATTGCCACTGGATTCAAGCTAGCCTGGCTGATGAGGGCTGTTAGCCCAAAATCGGTCCCAGGATGCTTGTTTCTGGTCCAGGGAAGACATCACTTGGAAGTTTGTGCTGGACTGTTCCCATTAGGCACAGGGTCAAGACTGATTTGCATATAGCTGTGTCTGAACTGAGGTGGCGAAGTGAGCTAAAGAATGATGATGGATTCAACCCAGATCTGTAACTGGGGGTGAGTGTCTGAAAAGTTTCAGCGCTCGTTCCATCATCTCCTTGTGTTTGCTTTGGAATCTCTGGATGTCACATGGTTTGTAAAAGAAAAACTACAAGTACGGCGTATATCTGGGTGCCTATTGAGGGTGCTATGGAGAGTTGATCTAGCAAAGCTCCAACGTGGTGCGGGTTATCAAAATGAATTATAATACAATACCCCGAGATTTCTTTGCTGTAGCACCCACCCAGGGCATTCTTTTTGCCATGATAAGCTGCCCCTGAAATTGCTAGCCTGTACTAGCAAACTTTGTCAACCAGTGATGGGTTTTATCCATGAATTGCTCTGTGGCATCTTTCTGTAGGTGCCTTAACTTCGGGACTTTAACCATCACATTAATATATGGACATGTTGCAGTTGGGAGGTTTGGGTATGGGATCTTATACCCTTCCACTTGTTGGTAGGGGCATCTACTGCTTGCCCTCTCCCCACTCAATTTAATATCACCTGCCCTGTGACAGGCACGGCTTAATGTGGGCCTTGTGTCTGTAGTCATTCTAAAATGTGTCCCTAGTCTTCCCTCTCTGGGTACTTTGTCTAACCGGTTGACACCTAAATCAGGCACCTGGGTGGAGTGTTGGATGGCCTTCAAGCTGGCACCTGATTTCGCAGTCTTCCCCCACTCAGATATTCTCCTGTGGTTTTCGGGGGAAATTCAAGGCATCGATTGGTTCAGAAAATGATGCATGGGACCCTGAAGTTTGATTTTGCCCACCCTTCTCAATCATTTCTGAAACCCGCTGTTCAATATTTTTCAGGCGAGACAGTAAAGGCTGCATCATAGTTGACATAAAGCATTTCATCTTATCATAAAGATCATCCAAGATCGCAATTAAAGGAACAGATGGTTGGTTTTGGCACTCTACTGATGGGCTTGGTGTGGGAACTTTCCATGATCGTTTACCTTTAGGAGGTTGTGACTCTCTAGTCCCACCTCTTTTTCTTTTTCTTGAAGTCACCATAGGGGATGTGACTAAGTTGTTGCCAGAACCCTAAACCACAGGTGATAGATACATCTAGGTGTAGGCCCCCTTTGGATTAATTTACAGCGGACTGCTATGGTCTATTACTAAAAGTAGTTCCACTCCCCCCCCCATGAGAGTCTCCGTAAGCGCAATTTCTTTTGATATTACATTTGTCACCTTAACAATAAAGTAGAGATATTTACCATGTCCACTTTTGGCTGCTTCATCTTGTTTATACCCATACTGGCTCAAATCACCTACTGGAGAACCAAAGAAGTTAGAGGGGGGGCCCAGCCCAGCCACCTCCGGGCTACGATGGGCGTAGACGAGCCTGTCCTTGACCCGGGCTTTGCCTGGATGTGTTCTGCATCACAGGAAATTAAAGAGCGCTTTATAGCGCTGATGATCCTGCCCCGTGTGTTTTCGGCGCCTCCTGGTGCAAGGTTTCTTGGAGCTTGCAGTCCCAACAGCATTGTTCATGGCAGCAGAAATAATAGCAGGCATCACGTGCAGCGGGAAAGTGAAGAACACTTTATAGCGATGATGATCCTGCCCACGTGTGACGTTGGTGCATCCTGGCACAAGGTTTCTTGGTGCTTGCAGTCCCCACAGCAGTGTTCATGACAGCAAAAATAGCAACAGCCATATTTGTCTACAGGCTTTAACACAAGGAGATTGCAATCTGCACATAAATGGCTATTGGCTTTAACATATGCTGTTCACAATAAATATTCTAGAACTACTGCCCTTGTCATAAATTGTCCTAATAAACATATCATAAGTATGGCATACAACATAATTTCCCCAATGAACCAATCAGGCTAACAGCCTTAATCATTGGCTTGTCCCCATAACCAAATCAAGCGTTCCATTTTGAGCATAATCTATGCACTACAAGCACTCTTTTTCAGTGGAAGCAAACAACTTCTGCCCAATAAAAACAAGTGGGGAGGAAGATCAACATGTGAGCAGAGCCAATGCCCCTCACTCAGTAGTATTCCATAAAACGTTAATGTTGTTGATCATATAAGGTCAATTGAAGCATGCGCTTTCAATGCAGAATCAAAAAAACAAGACGAATGACATAATTAGGAAGGTCTATTAAAGAAACACGCATAGATCAACAACTCACTAGACAGGCGCTTTTACCAACGTAATGAAGACTAAATTACATGACAGCCCATTTAAAGATGAGTTCTATTGAACGGCTGTTTGCTGAATAGGCTCTTACAAAAGCACCACAAAGAAAGCTGCATTGTACAGGGCCACTATCGAAGGGTGCAATGGGCAACTCTTCCTACGATAAGAATTTTACAGCCAAAGTAAACACAACAGCGTTTCATTTGGCAAGGCATTGAGAGCACCAGGCAAAACGTTGGTTGCGTAATCCATTTAATGATATGCACAGCACTGAACAGGCTCTTTGAAGAGATTTGCATTCACTGAAGTGGTCATATAAGAATTATCTAATTCATAGCAAGTAAAGTATCTTCTTCGCCATATTTCACTCTACGAATATCGGACTCAATAGGAGCACAAGCCTGTAAGCATTTTACAAATTCATCCCAACTTTAAGGATGAACCCTTCCTTTGATAGTCCAGAGTTTGTTATAGGAGAAGGATTATTGTTTTCGCAAAATTAATTCACAAATAAGGTTTTGTTGTTAGCAGATTGCTGAATCTACACAAATTATCCGTCAGAGAAGCCCCTTCCATTTTTGTATTTGTTTACATGCAAATCTATCCCAAGAACAGATTAATTGCAGTCCCACAAATATATTAATTGGGGCTTCAAAACGAAGAAGGTGAAGTCCACACTGAAGGCATAATAACGTTGCATCACTAGCTGACATGAAAGCCAGACTCTAGAAAGTGCTAAATTAGCAAAATTATTTTCTTAGGACTCCTGATTAGGCTCGCGGAATTTAGGCAATATTGCATTCCGCGGAGAACGTGAAATTGCCAACAATTCTGCGATCCGCGGCGTAGCCGAATTATTTTCTTGTTCACACTTTAAAAATGCGTTCTAGCATGCGCGATAGCGACTTACCGGAATTCCTACGTTCGCCGACGATTTTTCCTATCCGTTCCCCATGAGATTTTGGTAGCCAGCTGCAGGATCCAGCGAGAGTTTGCGATCGCAAACACGTCATTCGCCACGCCATCGGACACCACGAGAGTGTGTGATTGCGAACACGTCAATCACCACAACATCGTGCACCGCGATAGAGATTGCGATTGCGAAGTTGTGGGTAGCCAGTAGGCCCAGGGCTAGTCATGGGTGAGTGCATGATGAAACAACAGCTCTTTTGCTGTGTGATATATTTATTTATTTCAAACATCATTTAGGGCATGGATGGCATTGGATTGAATTGCAAGATGTGTATTTGTTGGGTGAATTTCAGTTTGTGGGTGTGTGTGTTAAATAAATGCCTTAGTTGTGTGTTGCAGACCTTGTTTAGCCCTGTGGATTTTCGTTCTTGCATTTTATTGCATTACAGGCAAAACAATGTGGTTTAGCATGCAGCCTTTGCCTGGCTATTATAGGCCTATTTTCAGTACATTGCTTTCCAGGCCTCACGCTTGTTGCTTGTGATTTGTGAGTAACAATGTGGCTGGTTGCCATTTCTGGTGGGAGTTATACGTGTGCTGCTTTTGCCATTTAGGCCTGCATGGTTTTCCTCTTGGCTTACTGCTTCCATCCATCCCCTTTGCTAGCGGCAGCTCCCTGTATGATGTGATGAGCAAATAATTTAATGCCAAACAGGGTCCACTTCCATTACATTCGTATTTTTGTTGTTGTTTCTCTTCTTTCCTATCCTTCCTGAGAGTGTACACAGTATACCATGAACGCCCTTGTTGACAACGTCTCACAAATGGCTAAACAATTTATTTGTTTGTTTGTACTAGTTGTAATTGAACCACAACAACAAATGCAACATTTCACTGATGTTCTTCTCCTTGCTTCTTTGCTTACAGGTGCACAAAAAGACAGAGGAGGAGGTGCCATCATCATCACCCGTTTTACTGCCAGACAGAAGTCCTGCTGTGCACCACGTCACGTCCATGTGTAACCACAGACATCTCTGCAACTTGTGCACCTGCGTCCTGCTGACATCTGCAGAAGATGGCCCCAAAGAAAGGTACCAGGTCCTCCAGTACCAAGAAAGTTGCCAGTGAGAAGAAGAAGGAACAGAAGAAGGAAATTGCACTTGCCTAAACTGGTGTGCCGCCCGAGTTGTTTTTTGCGGAAAAAAAACGTATGCCTGCAGCAGCTGTGTCCTGCGGGGACCAAGCTGGGAGCAGCACCTCCGCATCAGCGGGCCCATCCCACCAACTTAGGCGCAAGCCCATGAGTGTGGCAGAGGTAGCCAGTCTAATCACGAGCAATGATGTTAAAATGTCATTATCGCAAAGTAGTACCCAATCAGCGCACTCACAGGCGGAAACTCAGCAGATAAGTGGGCAACAACAGCCGCAACCACAGTCACAACCACAGCCGCAACCACAGCTGCAACCACAGCCGCAACCAGAGCCGGAACCACAGATGCAACCACAGCCGCAACCACAGCCTCAACCACAGCTCACAATAGTAGTTGTTCCACCTGAAGTAGGGGCAGTTCAGGAAATCAAGCTTTTTGCAGACTAAGAGGAGCAAGCCACTGTTTCAGAAGATCCTTTGTCTTCCAGACCCCCAGCAAGGAAAAGGAGGGTTAGTCCATCAACTTCTTCTTCAAGCCCCGCTTCTGATGATCTAGATGCCACTTGGAAGCCACCAGCTCAGTCTGAGTGTGATGCATGCCAAAAGACAAGGCTAGTGAAAAGGAAGGTTCCAGAAAGCCTTAGAGTTATGGAGGTAGATGTACACAAGGGGGGTGATGATGATGACGAGCCAGTCATCATGATCATCACTCCCATCCCACAAGAGACGGAGACCAACATTATTAGACTATCCAAAATCGCTGCGAGGGATGTAGCACAGATACCACCAACACAGGGAACACCAACATGACCTCCAGCTTCCATATTTGCCTTTGCAAAGGCCTGGCAGGGACCTACATCCAGCTAAACCACCACCTCAGTAGGTAGTGGTAGTGTAACTGCACAGAGTCAAATTCCAGGCACACCCTCCAATTCATCCGGTATTGAAAGTGGCATCTCCAGCAGCGCCAGAAAGTTCTCCTCCCCAGTTTGGGACTTCTTTTCGGTTTGCAGTAAAGAGGAGAACATTGCTATATGCTCAATTTGTTGGCAGGCTGTTAGGTGGGGTAAGCTTGGGACAAACTATGGTACCGGAGGCCAAACAAGACATCTCAAAAAACATCACAGTATCAAGTGGGAGGCTCAGCTACTTCGCTTGAAAAAAAGTAAAACTGAACCTATTGCTGGTGTTGGGGATGAAGAAGTAAGGGAATGTATGATCGCGGTGGAAGGTCAACAAGAGGGAGACATTTCTAGCCCTGTCACCATCAGTGTAGTGGTACCACCCACATCCTCAGCAACATCTCAGTGGCACAGTAGTAAGAAGAGTCATACTCAGAGTCAGACTGAGACACCCAGGCAACCGAGTACTGCAATGAGAAAAAGTGCATTGTCGTTGAGCATAACTGGGTCCAAGAAGACAGCTGCACCACAAAGGAAACCATTGACAGCATGCTCAGGTTGGAGGGGAAGTACCAAAGCAAACCACCCAACGGCACGGTTGTACAATGCGAAGATGGCTATAATGTTAGCGCTGGACCTTCTCCCTTTTTCATTTGTGGAAGGGGTGAGTTTCCTTGAATTTGTGTCAGCCATCGACCCTAAATGGTCGGTCCTATTTTGCCAGAGTTGCTGTTCCAGCTCTACATCACGATGTGCTGGAATTGGTTGGACAAGTTTGCAGCAGAGTGCTGTTCACAATATCCACCTGACAACAGACATGTTGACCAGTTGCCAAGCCACTGATTACATATGCATCACTGCACTCTGGGTCTCTTTTGTGGGGGCTAGAGAAGCGCTAGGTGCTGTTGACACAGCTGAGATTTTTAATGCTACTCGGAAACATGCAACTGTAGCCATGTTCGCCATGGAGAAATCTCATACTGCTGCAAACATTTTGGAAGAGTTTAACAGCAACGTCTTTGAATGGCTGCACCCAAAAGGACTTAACATTGGTTTTGTTGCCACGGATAATGGCAGTAATGTACTAAGGCCATGGAGGTTGGTGCCTATTTCAGGGTCCCGTGTTTGGCGCACTGCATTACCATTATAGTTCAAGACTTCCTCAAAAAAGAACCCATAGTCAGCAACTTACTGACCAACTGCAGCAGAATATGCATTCATTTCAGCCATTCTTTTAAAGCCCGGAAGCAGCTGAGGTTCATTGAACGTGACTATAGAATGCCTGTCAAGGCACTCAGCCAAGAGGTGGCAACACATTGGAACTCAAAGTATTACATGCTTGACCGTCTGTTTGAGCAGTACAGACCAATCAATGAATATGTCATGCGAAGGGCGGAAACTACTGTGACAGGCATGACCCTTCGGATCGACCAATGGTGCCTAGTTAAATGCCTGACAGAGATGCTTTTCCCTTTCAAGGTCTTAACACGTGAAGTTAGCAAGGAGGACTGTACTATGGGCCAAGCTATCCCATTGTTGCACATGCCAAATCAACAGCTGACGGAGGTGTCTGAAGCGTACATAGGTGTGGAGGAAAAAAAAGAAACATGAGTTGGTGGAGAGCTTATCATGTTGCTTAACTGAAAATGCAAGGGTGCAAACTAAGGTTTGGTCTCCACAACATCACATTTGTACCATAATTCTGGATCCACAGTACAAATCGGCACTGAACTGTGAGACATTACTCCCTTTTTCAGAAGTGCTTGTTGCCTGGTACAAAACTTGGATAGCTGAGGCAGCCAGTAAGTTGGAAAATGAACAGCTGGTAATTAAAGGTCCGCTACTCAAACCCACAACAAGTACTGCAGCGAGGCATCCGGCATCAACTTCAACTTCAGAGCCTAAGGGCAGTTCATTGGGCTCACAGCTGTCACCAACACTATTGACAACAGCAAGAACCAGATCATCAGCCCCAGTAAAAATGGCACAGGATTGGTATTTACAGCAAGGACTTGCTAGGTCCAGTGCTGAAGCAAAGACAAAAGAGGCCGAACAAAGTGCAGCACCCCTGAACATTAAGCGGATGGTCCAGGCCTATTTGGATGACCCAATGTAGTGTAGTTCCTATATTCCCAATAGGCTCTGCGCATTGGAATAATATATCCTATAGATTTGACGTAGGACTGAGGTCAACTAGGTCTCTATCGAATATACTAAACTTAATTGTGTGTGTGCCAGCTACCTCAGAGTTCACTAGAAACTTTCTTAAATACACAAGAAGGGATTAGTTTCTGACAACCTCATAAACTTGACAACTTTGTTTCACAAGAATAAGAATATATCCCTCAGAGTCGCAGAAACAATAGATAACTATTTCACTCAGTCAATCGTGCATTCTTCGTTTCAACAGAGTTGCAGAGAAATAGAGAGACGAGCATTTTCAATAAAAGGGTTTATTCAGCAGTCTTCTGTCTCATGAAAGAGGAGTGAACTGCTACAATCATTATGCAGACTGCAAAATATAATGCGTACAGCGAGAATAGTATTATAAAATAAGACTGTAAAAGCATTGTATGGTTTCTAAGCCATATAAAAATACATACATAAATAACATTGACTAAAATACTCAACTGGTGCTTCTAAAATACGCCTACCCCAATGTCCTTAACCTAAGTCTAGTACGAGGGAAGAAGTAAGTATTGTGTAGCATAGGTTTAGTTGTTTTTTGCCAAGAATCTAGCAAAGGTTTCTCTAGGTTCTAATCAGCTCCATACCTTTATTTAGAATGAAGGAGGTCTGATATCTCTGTCTCAGGACTCGATTTCCCAACACCCCGCAAGGGGAGCCGGAAACACTGGAGCGGGATTCTCGGCAGGAGAAAGGCAGCCTCTTGATCAGTCAGCTGGAGAGTCGGCTTCCTTCGGCACTTGCTGTAGCGATCTGCATCAGGCAAGTAGATAGTCGAACTGCTCCGAACAACCGTATCTTGCTAGAGCAAGTGTAGGTATATTTATACCTTGAAGATGTTTGGGAACGCCATAGTTTGACGTAAAATTGGGCATATGAACGTCAGGAAAGAACCCCTAGGGAATAGTTATTCTTTGTAAAGTTATTTAGTTCTAGGACAAATCAATATTCAAGCAAGGGGAAGTCCCTGACTGCTTAAGCTGGTTTTCCAAGAAGTCGTTGTGACGTTTGGTATGGGTGGAAGTAGCCATGCCTGTAAATCAAATCAAATCAAATATAGCTTTATTAAATTTTTGATAAAAAACCATAAAAGCACAATAAAAACATAATTACACATTTACAGTGAGATCGCAACTACTCGGGTTTTGATAAAAATCCATAAAGAAACAACAGAAACATGATTAAACATTTACAGTGAAATCGCAGCTACTCATATTATAATATTATTAATTATACTAAACATATAGAGATCAAGTCCTACAATTTGTACACTCCCAATACTATAAGCAGCAGCCTCAATTTTTGGTGTATCGCCATAATTAATCCAGATGGTAGATTCACCACATTGAATTTCTAAATCTTATTACATTTTTCAAGTAGGACACCATCACACTAACATTTCACTTTCCATGCGTTGTAGCATCATGAGGGCATTTTTACACTGTCTCAAGCCTTTGTTTTTTTAAAAATGGTATTAAAAATCTTTTCCTCTGACTAATATAAAATTTGCAGGAAAGTGTGACATGGATAGTTGATTGTTTTGAAACATCATCGCAGGGGCAGGGTTTTAGATCACACGACCAGTCATTAATCTCTGGGAAGGTAACTAGTCTGAATATTATGCCCAGGCGGAACCGGGTCACCAAAATACGTTCATAGCTCCCCCGAAGTTGGGATAAATAAGCCTGAATTCCTGGGCCTATTTGAATTAGATAATGTGCCATGACCGATTGTTTCCCTCTCACTATGGACCATCTTTTATCTTCCAGATGTGTCATGTATTCCTTTTTTAATTGTTTCCTGGTAATAGAGTTCATACTCTTAGGATCTTCAAAATATTCCGGGTGTCCAATATCCGTAGTCACATCCCTAATATAACTCAGCCATGGGATGTGCGCAGCCCTGTCCATTTTCATACAGTCCATAATAACACTACGATTAAAAATCGCCTCCTCTGTCACCCAGAGCTTGTGCCATAATAAGAGCGGATAAGTCCTAATAGTGTCTTCTATATGTGACATTCCCAACTCAAGGTGGCAAATGTAGTTAGCTGTGGAATTAGGAACTGCCAATAAATATTTTAAAAAGGCATTCTCACATTGTTGTAGGCTCTTGACATTAGCTACACCCCAGATGCCAGCCCAATATACTGCTGTAGAGATACATTTAGCTTTATATATAGATATCAGCTCTGGAATTGGCTTATTACCCAATTTAATAGCAAAGCTAGTTACCCCCCCAGTTGCTCTCATCATTTGCTTTCTAGACTGTATTGCGGTCCCCCATTTTCCTGTGCTAGCAAAAACTATGCCCAAATACGAAAAACTATTAGTACTCTCTATTTTCTGTTTATTGATAAAAACCCTGCTTTTTTTAAAAAAAAAGACACCTTCCCACATGTCATAGTAAAAGTTTTTTTAATATTCACCCTAAGGCCCCTATCCTGCATATAATCAACAAACTGTGCAAGAGTTCTTTGAAGGCCATTTTGTGTCCTAGACATTAAAACTGTGTCATCCGCATATAATAAGATAGGTATGGGACAGCCATCAATTACTGGATGATCATTTGGGTGCTCTGCCAGGTGTTTACCTATGCTATTAATATAAGGGGTGAAAAGAAATGGGGCGAGAACGCACCCTTGTCTGACTCCTTTACTTATTTTAAATTTTTTAGAGCACTCCCCCTGTTTCCCATACCTAACTCTCGCGCCAGCATACCTGTACAACTCTTTTAGAAATAACAATATGCTTAGATCAACACCAGTTTCCATTAAAATGCCCCACAGTTTATCATGTACTACGCAGTCGAATGCTGAGCTGAGATCAACAAAAGTCAGGAATATGTTACCATTCTTTACCATTGTGTACTTGTCAATAATCAAACTCAGGTTCAGTCCTTTTTCAACTGTCCCAAGGCCTGCTCGAAATCCATATTGTAGCTTTGATAACGCACCCATTTCATCAGCCCAGTTTTGTAGCTTATTCAAGATCACCCTCCCAACCACTTTCAGGAGGGAGTCTAGCAGAGAAATTAGGCGATAACATGTCGGCTCATTTCGCTCACCCTTTTTAAAAATCGGTATGATTATTGAATCAGTTCAGGTAGAAATAAAACCCTTTTGCATACAGTTCATAAGGACATTTGTTAAAAGCGGGGCCCATAACTCAGTGTTATACCTGTAGATATCCACAGGTATACCATCGGGGCCAGGCGCTTTACCTGCCGCACTCTCTTCTATTGCTTTTGTTACTTCATCAATGGTCAGTGAGATTTCCAGGGTAAAAATCTTATCTTGTGTTCTCCCTTCATTTGCCATGGCCATTAATTCTCCCCTTACTTCACCTTCCACCTCCTGCATATCTACCCTGTCAACATCCCCAGTACAATCATTATAGAGGCCACTAAAATACTGTACCCACCTATCATCTCCAATTGCCACATCAATAATATCAGTATCTCGTGTGGATAAAAAAGGCGTGTTAACTATCTTCCAGAAACCAGTATTGTCTTTATTTTCACTGGCCTCGCGCAGATTCTGCCATGCTTCTGTTCTTAATTCCATTCTTCTCTTCTTTTGGGCCTGTTTGTACATAAGCCTAGCCTGTTTAATATCTGCCATAACTTTCGGTTTCGTTTTTAAAACTCTCTTAAGGTTTTTGTGGGCATTACTGCATTCCTTGTCAAACCATACTTTTTCCTTCCTAATGTGATCTTTTCGTTTAAGGACCACAAATAACATCTGCTTAATTTTACATGCTATCTTCAAAAAAGCCTCTATAATGTCTTCACCCTCCTTATCCTGATCTAAGCAGGTGTTAAACTCCACTTTCTGTTCTTTAATAAGTTGGGCCAGGAAAGGCTGGGGTAAAACCTTGCTCCAGTTTAGTGAATAGCCATTCAGACTAGCAAGTGTTATATCTGTACTGTACTATACCCCATCTTAGCATTTCTCAGTTGTCCTAACCACCGAATTGAGATTAATACTTAAAGGGTAGTGGTCACTATATAGTATGCTATGTGTCTTAAACATAGAGACCTTACCACCTAGTCTTCTAGACACTAAAACAAAGTCAATAGTTGAATTGCAGCCTCTCCCATTAAAGGTGGGCTCAAATTCCATCATGGGGATACATATATCATTAGAATAGCATAGATAAAATTGTAAAATAATTTCATAAAATTTATCCCCTAATGGTGTATTCGTAAAGTGTGGTATTATTTCCCCTTTTTACGCCCATGCCGCAGATGTTACTATGACAAAACTGGCATAAAGTGCAGTTGAAATCCCCGCCCCAGATGAAGTACACCTCCCCTTTTAACGTTTCCTGTCTTTTACTTAATTCCAGTTGTAGTCTCGATAGAACACATAGCATCTTGTCCCGAGGTATATTATTATAAAAATTAATCAGCACCAAGCAGCTGCTCATACTTAGGTGAAGTTCTATCAGCTGGTAGCGTTCTGCTTTGCATTCTGATGTAATTTTTTGTAAGCCCATGACATTTGAGATGTAAATACATAATCCACCCTTATTACGTCCATGCTCAATAAAAACTGCCGGATTATGGAAGGTCTGATAGCCATGCATATGAACTTCATCGACCAACCAGGTTTCCTGAAAACAGACAATGGGATATTCTACTATAAACTGTAGCCAATGTTTATCTACCATTTTATTAGTTAGTCCTGCGATATTCCAGAACATAATTCCCAACTTTGAGCATTCCTGAGTAGGATGGCTATCTTCTTCCATGGGAGTTATATTCTCCATGATTATTGTGTGTGAGACCTCAGCTTCAGTTTCTTTTGCACAAGCTCTAAGCGTATTTCCTGACTTTCTGTAGAATTTAAATTCGTCCTACAATGGAGCTTATCAGTAAGCCCAAAAACCCTCACTTGTTGATTAACATGCCCCTTCCTCAGCTTAACATCCCCATTCAGTCAATCAGTGTCTTCCAAGTTTGTCAGAGCTTCAAACCGATAAGACAAAGGTACCTCAGTCCAGTTCTGCCTGGCATTACATGCCCCCCTCATCAAGATACCTTGTTGTCAGCGATTTTGGCCCAATAAAAGAAGCCTGATGGGAGAATACTAGGTTTAGTGTTTCCTATATAATTTGTTCCAGCCCTATCAAGGATAGCATGTATTAGCCTGTCAATACAATACAATCACCTCTTGTAGCTTTATGGCCCCTTCCCACCCAGGCAACCCGCCTGACCATTTTGAATTTTTCAAATAGTGCTCCTGTCAGACCCGTTTTCTCCCCCACCCAGTGTATTGTCTTATTACGAAGGGATTGCCAGCTTTCATTTTCCTCATTATTATCTGTGGTACGTTAGTAAGTACCACTACATAGGGGGAGGCAGCAGGTGGTAGATCCAAATACATACACTTAGCATTTGTTCGTGGGATGGGTAACCCTAATTTACACTCCTGTTTGTTGTGTGTAATCCCCTTGTCATTCCCACGGCTCATAGATTGTTGTTTGTTATCAGCAGCTTCATGTACCACACTGCGTCCTATGACATTAGGCGGTGACGTTAGTTCTATAGTGCCTTCAGTACAATTACTTTGTGTCGCCCTACTATCTACCCTATCTGCATTGGTAGATCTAGTCTCAGCCTACTTAGCACTAACACTACTCATTTTTACTATTTCCTTATCCCCTAAGTTGCGTTCAATGTTTTCCATTTTTGCTAAAAATTTCTCGAGAATGCTCATTACAGTGTCTTGAAATTCGCCCATCTCTTTCCTTAGTCTCGCAAGCTCATTTTTTTGGTCCCCTTTGATGTTCGTTAATGTCTTTTTTCCTATTCCTGCAACCCCTTTACCATCCATTTTTTTCACCCCTCTTCCTATAACCTTCTTCTTTCTAATGGGAGGGATACTATTAATCACTGGACTCTCTACATGGTTTTTCTGATGCTTAGGGGGTGACTGATTATCAGGGTCTAAATTACACACCTCTATCATCTGAGTCGGATTGTACAAATTCATTTTCAACAACTATAGGATTAAACTCCTCATTTTTGTATGAAACCGCTTTGGCGTGATTTTTAGGCTCATCAGAATTAACTACAAGTATACTCAAATGGCCTTGGGTAATGCCTTCCTCCACTGAGCTTATTTGTTCCTCAATTTCACCCATTGCTCTGGTGAGATAGGTTTTCAGCGACTGCTGCCCAGCCACACCAGCACCTGTACCTGTTTTACGAGTAGATTCAGCCCTTCTTTTACCCATATTTCCATACACATAAACCTTCCCCTTATAACAAATCCACATCTGAGATAGAAGTCAGGGGCAAAAAGGGCGTAGGCAAGTACAGGAAGGGGAGACAGTGGTGGGAGTGCTAATCATTCTGCAGCCCTTACCCTAAGTCTTAAACCAGTATCCC
This sequence comes from Lissotriton helveticus, assembly GCF_964261635.1. NCBI lineage: Eukaryota > Metazoa > Chordata > Amphibia > Caudata > Salamandridae > Lissotriton > Lissotriton helveticus. Next base: position 966,796,502 of record NC_136059.1, read on the forward strand.
TGCAAACAGCACAGATAAATACGGAGTATGTGGTAAAGGGTAAAATGCCCGATGCAGATGTTTAACAGCTGTAAGTATAAGGTGCAATACAGTCCCAAACAATATAACGTCCAGCTATTATATATTATGAGCTGCAGCACTATTGTAGTTCTAAAGTGGTCAAAATGTCACAGAACCCCAGGTGTTCCACGACCTCACAAATCTCCAGGCCAGTCTCGACTTTATTTGGTTGATGGACAGGTTACACAGTACCTTATACGTTGCCTGCGTCTCGACCGGCGGACACCTTGATTAACACTCAAAGGGGATGGCTTGCCCAGCCTCTTCCGGGCAATGACGGGCAAGGATGGGCCCACCCTTGGCCCGGGCGTCCCATGATGCGGGAGTCAATGATCCTTATGAGCGCCTTCTGGCGCTTCTCTAATGCGGTGGCGTCATGCATGCCGCGAAGGTTGCTGGGATATGTAGTCCGCTGACTCGTGGCGGTGGCGGCTCCCCCAGGACCCCGGTTAGGCGGCAATGGCAGTTGTCAGATTGCGGTCAGCAGGTAAGGGCTTGGTGAAACAGTGTCCTTAACAGAAATATTTGCAGGGCTCCCGCTCCAGCTGGGACTCAAGGCTCCTTATGAGCGCCTCCTGGCACTTCTCTAATGCAGTGCAGTCGTGTGCGCCGCAAAGGTTGCCGGGATATGTAGTCCGCTGACTCGTGGCGGTGGTGGCTCCCCCAGGACCCCCGTTAGGCGGCAATGTCAGTTAGCAGATTGCGGTCAGCAGGTAAGGGCTTGGTGAAGCAGTGTCCTTAACAGAAATATTTGCAGGGCTCCTGTATTTGGGTAGCATGGGCTATGCCTAAATAAGGGATTGATTTCTATGCCTATATAAGTGCAATGTGAATTGTACCTATATAAGGGCATGAATCGGGAAAATTCACTCGAAACTTAAAACGCCACACAACACCCTCTCCACTTTCTTATGTGCGACATTACTAAGTTCTAAACACATTAAAACATATCTAAACATGATGTGTTAAAAACCCACCCAAAATACATAAAAATGCATTGGTACTGGTTGTACACGAAAAGCATATGTGCTGTACGCATTTAAAGCAATGTTTCATTCAAAGCATATAGATGACATTTGAAAATGCTATCCGAATGAATCACGAAAATACATTTATGGAATGACTCTTAATTACAGAAGAAAAAGTCAGATTATATAAACTGGTTCATTGTGGACAAGGTCAAATATTGTCTTTTGGAAGTTTTCAAAGAATTCTAGTTCTCTATGAATAGTTCTACTTTAAGCAGATTACTTTGTGCCAAAAAATGAAAAAATACAAATTTGGAAAAACAAAAGTTTGATCATAGAAAAAAATAGAGTTCCAAAGTTAGAAACTTGTTTTGAAAAAATGAAGGTCGAATTCAGAGTCTCTCAGAACACTGCGTGCCAAATCAAAAGTCAGTGTTATTGTTTGGTGAAAACATCAAATCTTCTAAGTCGGAAAATAATTTGTCTACCATTGTAGGTGAAAGTTGGATTACCTCGTTAAGAAGATTAACCGCACATATATGTGAAGCATCACCATCGGCATTGGTCGCATTAGCAGTGTTCAAATTGGATGGTGCCATTTTCCTCGCGTACCTCACCGTCAGCATTTTGCGTCTGTGAGATCTCAATGAATGCCGCCATCAGAATTGGTAGCCGCTGTGGACAACACAGTGCATGAGCCGTCACTGGTCCAAGCAAGGTATCAACATCCGTTGGCATGACTGATGGGAGTGTGCGACAGATGTCTAACACGCATTCCTCTCCCCACAGCAGGCATCGTAGAACAGGTAAGATGCAATCTTGCCAGATTGGTCTGAATGACATAAACCATGTGGTATTCAATTCTCTTAAATGACTTAATCCCAAAATTTGGACTATGCGCTCACGACACTTTATCGCCAGAAGAGTATTTTCCACGGTGAACTGGGTGTCTGCTGTGGATTGGCTTGCCATATCGAAGCAGTCGGAGCAAAAATAGTATCCCTGCAGCGAGTCGCAAAATGAGAGGCAATCCGGCAAACACAGAGTGCACGAAGTTTGGAAATATTCCTAGGACCGCTTCAAAAGGTGCTAACAGTCCCAAAAAAATCGTCTTAAATACATGTACAATACCACTCGTATCAGACATGTTTAAGATACGACCTAACATTACTGATAAACATACAGGGCAATTTGTAGTTAATAGGGTGTGTATCTCTGCAGCAGTCCTTGTGACTTGCAGATCATAGGTCTCTTTGGCTGAGGTCAATGGTACAGTATTTTGTAAAAGTATGGCTTTCAGTCTGCTTAACGTATCAATTTGTATAGAATAGATGTTCAGTGAAGGCCATAACGGCTGTCTTGGTTTTTGGAAACAATACTTGCATACAGCAAGTGACCCTGGCTGACACAGTTACGAGATAGGCTAGACCTGGCAACATGCCATAGCAGCTGTGATCATTCAACGTAATGTAACTTCCATTAGAAAGTTGCCTAAAAATCGGTTTAGTAGGTCCTTGTAAGAAGACCCTCAGGTCAGCGCCATCTTTAAGTAAAGATAAGTGTTGTTTTACTTCCTTTAGTGTAGACTTGTGTAGCCATTCAAGGCACAGTTTCCCTACACTGTATGTTTTTACTATTCCTGGATGCTGACTCTGAACATATCTTGGATCTGGCCTAGTGAATGTGAACACTTGTGTCTTTTTCAGGAATCTATCTTGACAGTTGTTTGTGTCTGTGGGCCAGATTAACCATTTTTTCCAATCTGGATCTGTTCTGTTGTGATGCAAAATAGTACGTACGTCGACCACCCCCTCTGAAGTGTTATTACTATCAGGTGTAGGTGTAGGTATGGACGGTTTATTTAACACCTTGATCTTGGCTAACCTAAGACAAGATATCTGTTGGACAGTGTCATTCAAAAACATTATTTGCTCTTGGACGATGCAGGCTCTAAATAGAGCTTCCAATCCCTGCACCCGCCAGTCTTTTGTGCCCCAGACAGTTTATGTCTCAATGCTGTCTTTCTAAAAGTCGAAACCTAAAGAAGACAGCTGAGAATAAAAGGCCGCAGAACGAATTTGCTTAGTATTTGTCAACATAATTTTCATTCCTGTCCTATTAACATTTTTAAAGTAAAATGATTCTGGATTTGAAACATTAAAACCTGAAAAGTATGGAAATGTGCCATAAAATGTTTTCGAGCTACCCTTTGGAGGCATAGAACAATGTTCCCATTGGTTATAAGTAAATACATTGCTAGGATTTGCAGATTTATGCAAGAAATGATGACCATAGTGATTATAACAATACATTTGTTCATAATCTGGTGAACCTTCCAAGTATTCATGATTAGTAAATTTTGCAGACATTTCCAAGTCTGACATCATATTATTAACAGTCTCGAAGTCCCAATCATCAGAAAAGGTACTAGATGAAACAAAGTCATTCAAGGAAATCTTGAACTGGTGTGGAATCTTCAACAGCTCCGCTGGACATATTCAGTTCTATCCCAAGCTATACCACCAGGTATAGGAACGGCTGTGATGTTCACTGATAACAAGTTTCTTTGTTCACAATCTGATGATTTGTGTGGCTTGAGGAGTAAGTTGATGTTCTTACTTGCTGTGTCCTTTTTAACATATCTTCCATTTATCAGCATTCCCAAAGTTATTACAAGAGTCAACCAAAGTAGAAGAAAAAGTACACCCAACACAATCCAAAGTTCAATCCATGATGAAACCAGATAAGTCTTTTCCAGTTGATAAAAAAGTTCTGTTGCTTGTTCTTTGAAAGTTCTTTTTACTGGTGTCATTTCAGATTCACTGAGATCCTCGGAAAACGTATCAAGGTTACTGAAATACCCAGAGGCAGTTCTGTCAATTGTAGGGATTGCATCAGGATTAGTTGAAATCGCTGGAACAACTTGATCACTTGTTACATTTGTATAGTCAGATGCTATGTAATTGCAGACAGGCGTTTCTTGACGAACTGTTATTTGGGTCTCAAGAGGTACAAGTTCCATGGCTTTGTTGCATAGTCCTTCTTTTCGCACTGCAGATTCTTCATAGGTGATGAGTCTCTCAATTTGAACCTCTTGGATAGTAGCCAGATTCGGGCATCTGCTACATCTTTGGAGTCCTCTTGGCCTACTGCTTATGATCGGCCACATGATGTGGTTTTACCAGGTCAATGGACACGAACCTGTTCTCCATTCTTCCAGCAAGGGACGGCAGTAATACTGTTCTTGATCCGTGGATCGCTAGGACAGGTACTGGTTGTCTGTAAGAAGGCCCAAATTCCTTCTTGTATGTGATCTTTTCTCTGACTAGATCCCCAATCTTCGGAATCCAGACAGGTCTTGCTGGGACGGTCAGTTTCTCTTCAGCGGTTGTTGGCTTCAGGAACACGTTACTTTGGCTTTTTCTTATTTCATGTAAGTTCTGCAAAACAGCCAAACGATCTTTGATATAAAGGGTTTTTGTTCTACCACTGAAGTGTAACAATCGAGATCTGAGATAATCATTCTTGTTCCAAAAAGGATGTCATATGGAGTGATTCCCCCTACAGAATTTCTTGGCAGATTATTAAGACTATGTTGGACACTTATTAGATCTTTGACCCACTCATCACCCAAGCCTAATACCCTAGCTGTTATAGATTGCTTTATGTCCCGGTTTTTTCTCTCCACTACTGAATTTCCCTCAGGATGGATGGACTAGAGTACCGCATTGCAACGACCAAGTTGGCCATGGCCTCCTTGTAAGCTTGAGAGCTAAACGCAGGACCCTGGTCAGAATGTAGCATGCCGACTGCGTATGTGATGATAAAGTCTCGCAAATCTTTTATAACAGTTCAAGCGTCAGCTGAGCGCTGAGGCCACATCCAAATAAATCTGGTCTAGATATTTGTGGGACCGCATTTGTCCATAGGGACGTCTGCGTGTAGATAGTCTAACGCTGTCTAACAATGGTGTCTGTACTGGGCTGGCAGCACTGTAGTCAGGTGTCTGGAATCACTTTATCCCCCACTCCAGGAATTCGAGCAAAAGGAACGGAGTTTGCGTCAATTATGTATGAATATTTGAGTGGATAGTTTTGAGGTAAATGCTGCACAGCTGCCTTTGCTTGTCGCATTGACAGCTAGCATTATTTCGCCGTCTATTTTTGTTTTTGAACGAGTGATTGCAGCAACGGAAGCCGTTTGCACAGCTGCCTCCGCTGCTTCATCAGCCAATGATTTCCCTGCAACGTGAACGCCATCACGTTGATGACTCAGTGTATGTATCACGTGAGCCTTTTGTAGTTCTTGTCATAACTGAACGACTTTTTCCCAAAGCACTTTATGCTTGATTGTGCCACCTTTTGCATCTTTGAAACCGTTTTCAATCCAGTTCTGCAAGTATTCATTGTATGATTGAACGCAATATTATGAATCACACACTATGAGTGTGGGGAATTCGCAATCAGTATTTTCAAGCGCCATCTTGAATGCTTGTAGTTCAGGTCGCTGAGCTGTTCAATCTCCTAGAGATTGAGTTTTAGTGACCATTTGTCTGAATTTGCTGTCTCGCAAGCGACCTTTAAAGCTTGCACACGCAGCACTATAAGCTTGTTTATCCCCAATAGCGGGCTGTGCTGATCCGTCAGTATAAATTATACATTCATACTGTTCTAGAAGCAGAATCTCAGTAGGCAGAGGACATTCTTGTACATTTTTTTTTTTTTTTTAAATATGTTTTTATTGCAGAATCATTAACAAAACATCGGGATAAATCAGCCAACATATCCACCACCTTACGAGGCACTATGCGTTCTCAAAGTAGCACACAGCCCTTCAGCCCACATCCCGGAGGCCGGGCGGCGCAACAACAAGTTCCAGCAAAAGGCCGCCATGTGCGCCCCAGAGGGGTTTCTGGCCAACAACACGATTAAGTATCTGCTTTTATCCCCCCCAACTCCACCCCCCTGTCACCTCCCGGTGGAATCATTCCCTCCGTGCGGGAAACGCTAGGCCCTACAGGATCTATGTTATCAGGTCTCCGCTAGTACTCTCCTATGTCGACCATCTGTTAGTGCTTAACAACATCTACACCACGGGAGCCCACGTTTAGTGCCCTGCGCCCCTCACCTGTAATTGAGGACATTCTTGTTCATATTGTGAAATAAGGGCAAAAAGCGTATTTAACGTCTGTTGCAGCAAGAGAATTAACCCATTGCACCATCTCGGATGTAAAACTTTAGCATTCGGAATGCTCACTTTCGTCACTGCCTCTAAGGCAGGTACAGGAGTAACGACCATTATGCGCTTACCCTGTGTGAGGGCTCTCTCTTTTGCTACTGCAGTTTGAACCGCTGTCAGAATTTTTTCTGTTGAAATAAGTTTCATTTCTGCTTGTGTGTACAAATGTGATTTGTAAGCTATTGGAACTTTTTCTCCTTCATTAAAGGTTAAGTACGTGAATCCGCATCTTCCTGGAATGATTTGGATCGTTAAGTACCTGAATCTGCATCTTCCTGGAATGATTTGGATCACTAAGTTGCGTACGTTTACGCGCGTCTGTAAATGTTTTGTTGCTAACATGTCTGTTTGCAATAAACGCAAATTTTTTTTGTGTTTTTAAATCCAATTAACTGTTTTGAAATCAGGTTTAATTAATTCGTAGAGAGGTTTAACCCTTTCTGCGTAGTTTAGAATTTAAGTTCTTCCAAAATTTAGGAAACCTAGAATTGACTGTAAGTTTTGCAGCGTTTTTGGAGGTTGGAGCAGAGCACATTTCTCTAAAAAGTTTGCTGCCAGGCTTTTGCCTTCACTTGATAACTCGCATCCTAGGAAAAGGACGTTTAAATGGGCAACTCTCAATTATTTTAAATTGAATTTGTACCCTTCAGAGGCGAAGCCCAATATTATGGTGTTCACCCTGCTCAAGTGCCTATCCAAGTCATCGTCTGTTGGATAGATGTTATCGACATATGATAATGCCTCATCATCATAGATTTGTAGTAACTCTGTTACTCTGGCTGAAAATAACCCTGGACTATTCTTGAATCCTTGGGGGAGATGACAGAATTTACACTGTGTCCCCATAATTGAGAAAGCGGTCAAATACCTACTTTCATGTGCAATGTTTTGACAGAAGAAACTGTTAGAAATATCTAATGTGGTTTTGTATTTTTTACGCACAATGTTATTCATTAATGCTGCACTGTGTGCATTTTGTACTGCAAAGGTTTTGCAACAAGAGTTTAAATGTCTGTGATCCAAAATTAGACGATATGTATTTTCTGGTTTGGAGACAGGAAACAAAGGATTGTTCATGGACGAGGTACATGTTTCAATCACCCCTTGGTATTCAAGTTGATCTAATATCTCCCTGACTTGTTTTTTAGCTTCTTGCTTAACTGGATACTGCCTTTGTGCAGTCGGTTGATTTTTTAACTGAATTTTATGGTGAGGAGAATCTTCATCCCATTCTACATGATTTTTATATAATGCAGGAGCCTGGGCTACTTCCCATTTCCTGGTAGGGATATTTTTTTAATGAATTGGAATGTGGTTGGAGAAAGCTGGCATAATGATGTTTTCCCCATAGGGGCACTCCCTGACAAATTCAGGTGGCCAGTCTTGTTCAACTAAAATAATGTCATAACCCTGAGAGAGCCTCTCCCAAAAGAGTGGTCTTATTTTTCTAGTTATGTCCCCCTCCATCCGCAGTGTTACTTCATATGACTTATGTGGAACAATAACCCTGGTATCTGCAGTTTCAACTTGGATGTGCTCATTCAAGTCCACTGTCTCCAGATGATTCTTCAAGTTCTTGCGAGCTTTGATGACTTCTGCTGCGCTGTCCAACATCGTTTGAGTCCATTCCCCGTTCTTGAGTTGTGTCCTCAAGATCTTCGGCATGCCTGATCTTTAGACCTGCTACCTTCTTTTTGGTGAATTGAGTTTTCTTATTTTTTGGAACGTGTTGATCGTCTTTGGACTTCACGTGTTCTTCCTTGTTTTCTGATCGTCCTCTTCTTTAGGATTTCTTTGATGAAGTCTGAAAGGTACTAGAGGCACGTGTATCAGTATCTTGATATCTATCAAGTTTTCTCAAATTATCTCTATTCCTGAGGTTATACCTCCTTTCAGAGGGCTCCTTTTGAGGAGACCTACTTCGGGCCTGAGAACGCTTCTCTTTAGAAGTTTGTTTAGTGTTCTCCCACTTCTTTTTAGGAGGAGTAGGAGTGTTTTTAATAAAGACCTTTAACTATATAATTCAATTACATTTTGAATATTACTAAGTAATTCATTGTCTGACATTGCTTCAATGTCAGGGTCTGGTCTGTAGTTGGCTAAAGCTAACCATGTTGCTCCCGGTCTGCCTAGTGGACCGAGTATTGTAATTTGATGTATATGTTAGGGCGCCTTTAAACCAGAGCGCATGCTCTTGGTATGTTAGTGGAATTTCAATATCCTCGAAAGGAATGTATTCCTCTGGTGGTTCATCTTCTTTGTAGAAGTGAAACACTTTTGCTCCTGGATTCGCTTCAGGGAAAACTATCCATGAATAGAATACCTCTGTCTGATGATATTCATGTGCCTCTATCACAAAAACTACCATACCACCTCTTGCTGATAGGCCATTACGTATGAGTTTTATTGTGATGGCTTTCCTTAAAGTTTCTGGAATGCTTATAGCATCATCATCGGTCTCTTGGAAACCTGTAAAGTTTAAAACTTGTACGACTGTATCTGCTGCCGTTCCACCGGTTGCAGTGTTGTCGCAGTTAATCAACATTGTTTAATGAAAGTTGCAGAGCAAGTTTCAAGGAAACAAAGATAAGGTGCACAAAATTTTGGGACATTGTGTCCTTCAACGTTGAAAAACCAAAAACTCATACATAGGATTTTTCGTCCTACTCAGCTATGGCGGATATAATCCCTTTACCCACTCCAGACGTCTGATGGAGTATTTTACTGGAAAAAGGGGTCTCTGAGAACAGCATAACTGAGTTACTTTAGTATCTAGCATTAAATTAGTGCCTTACCAAACATTGGGCCCCATGTAGTGTAGTTCCTATATTCCCAATAGGCTCTGCGCATTGGAATAATATATCCTATAGATTTGACGTAGGACTGAGGTCAACTAGGTCTCTACCGAATATACTAAACTTAATTATGTGTGTGCCAGCTAACTCAGAGGTCAATAGAAACTTTCTAGAATACACAATAAGGGATTAGTTTCTGACAACCGCATAAACATGACAAATTTGATTCCCAAGAATAAGAATATATCTCTCAGAGTCACGGAAACAATAGATAAGGATTTCACTCAGTCAATCGTGCATGCTTCGTTTCAATAGAGTTGCAGAGAAATAGAGAGACTGGTGTTTTCAATAAAAGGGTTTATTGAACAGTCTTCTTTCTCATGCAAGAGAAGTGAACTGCTACAATCGTTATGCAGACTGAAAAGTATAACTCGCACAGCGAGAATAGTATTATAAAATAAGACTTTAAGAGCATTGAATGGTTTCTAAGCCATATAAAAATACATACATAAATAACATTGACTAAAATACTCAACTGGTGCTTCTAAAATACGCCTACCCCAATGTACCTAACCTAAGTCTAGTACAAGGGAAGAAGTAAGTATTGTGTAGCAAAGGGTTAGTTGTTTTTTGCCAAGAATCCACCAAAGGTTTCTCTAGGTTCTAATCAGCTCCATACCTTTGTTTTTGTCTCAGGACTCAATTTCCCAACACCCCGCATCGGGAGTCGGAAACACTGGAGCTGGATTCTTGGCAGGAGAAAGGCAGCCTCTTGATCAGTGCGTCAGCTGGAGAGTCTGCTTCCTTTGGCACTTGCTGTAGCGAGCTGCGTCGGGCAAGTAGATAGTTGAACTGCTCCAAACCACCGTATCTTGCTAGAGCAAGTGTAGGTATATTTATACCTTGAAGGTGTTTAGGAATGCCATAGTTTGACGTAAAGTCGGGCACATGAATGTCAGGAAAGAACCCTTAGGGAATAGTTGTTCTTTGTAAAGTAACTGAGTTCTAAGAAAATCAATATTCAAGCAAGGGGAAGTCCCTGACTGCTCAAGCTGGTTTTCCAAGAATTCGTTGTGACGTTTGGTATGAGTGGAAGTAGCCATGCCTGTATTTGGGTAGCATGGGGTATGCCTAAATAAGGGATTGATTTCTATGCCTATATAAGGGCAATGTGAATTGTACCTATATAAGGGCATGAATCGGGAAAATTAACTCAGGACTTAAAACGTCACACAACACCAACAGAGGTCTACATTGATCAAAACCCATTGCGGCATTGGTATGGCAAAAGGGGCCAATGGCCAGTGATCAGCAGGCTGGCGATAAACTATCTGGCTTGCCCTGTTGCAAGTAACTCTTCTGGACGTATTTACAGTGCTGCTGGATCCATTGTAACAGTGAAAAGGATCAGTATCTCGCCCAAAAACGTGGAGAGGTTAACCATGATCAAAATTAATCAGCAATTTATACCACCGAATTACACAATACATGAATCAACGCAGGAAGATAACGATTGCGGCTCAGGTGACGGAAGTAGCATGTTAGATGATGATTACCTACTTCTGGATGAACCCCCCGAGTTTGAGGACGAGCTATACTTCCCTGACAACTAGGCTTCCACTTCTTACTGCCTTCCTCCCTTATTTACTTTTATTTGTGTGTCTGTCTTTCTGGTTGGAAACTTTGAATCACAACAAATCCATCACCACCGTCTTCTAGTCTTTTATTGCCATATATGAGTTTCAGCTGTCTGCATTTCAGTCCACTCCTCCGAGACCTGCTCCTCCATCCTCCTGAATCAACCCAAATCTATTGCCCTCAAGCCAGATGATGACTGGATGTAGCATAATAGAATAAAAAAGAAAATCTTGCCTCGTTGAGTCCCTCCAAAGAAATGGAACATGATGATGATTACTATAGATATCCTCCTTTCCGAGCTGAGAGAGACTGCCCATTAACTGAAGATGAGAAGAAACATGTAATGAATGATGGCATGCATTGGACGCTGACTGAGTGATTTGTGTTGTTGTTGTTTGTAGTGCATGAAGTTAATTCATTGTGTACTATTATCTAATCTACACACTAAAAGTAGCTCAAGGCAATGTTTGTTTCCCTTCTTGTTTTTTAATAACAAATTTGTACTTCTACTTCAGGCTGATCCATTGCATTTTGAATATGGAAAGGGGACTGGGAAAAACAACTCACACTTACCTTACCAATGAATCTACATCTGCCAGGCAGGCAGTGGCATCACCCAAGATTGATGGCCGAAGCGTCCATGGAAGGGAGGACCAAGAGGAATGCCGAGATGCAACTCCCCATTTTGACCAATGTAACATATAGTAACAGTATCAACTTTCATCATCTTTTAAATAATTTGATTAATTTTTTGTCTTCAATCACTACTACTGTGTGTTGTTGTTATTACCATGTTTGCTCTCTGCTTATAATTCAATTCATCCCTACAGCTATTTTGGGTTTTTCTTTGCTATCATTATTATGAAGCCTGGGCCGGTACAACAGAACAGAAACTGTATGTAATTCGGGTCTCTCGGTGGGCAGACAGGCAAGGCAAATTGCATAATATACTACTGCTCTGTACAGTCTAATTGTCTAGTAGTAGTTAGTAAGTACCAATTATCATTAACCATCAAGTTATCATCATCATGCATGCATTTCCTGTTTCTCCCTTAACAGATTTATGGATATGGTCGTCTGCCAAGATTGTGTTTTGTTGTTGTCCATGCGTTCTGTATATCTTTGTCTAACATTTCCCCAAACCCCCCTTTCCAACCATTCATCAAACCCTAACCCTCTTTCCCCAGACTGTGTGACTTATTGAGGTGTGACTGGATTAAATGTACACCAATAATTTATCACATGCTTGCTGGGGCGGATGTGGCAAAAGCAACACTAATTCAATTTCAAGGCAGGGCGAGGATCTTTTTCTGCTTGCCCACCCATGAGCAGTATATTTGAAGGTAATTTTTTTAGCAAAAGAACCTAATCCATCAGCATTATTGCGGGCATCAATTGGATTTGATGTCATTCTCCTACACAGCACTAACGGTTACGCTTGTGTCGCGTGTACTCTAGGCCTAGTTGAGTGACTCAACACAACTAGAGTTTGTAACCTCATTTACTAGGCTATCCCCGCCACCGTTATGTTTTATTGTATTTTGGCATATTATTGTTTGGCAGTAAATTTTGGACTGTACTTCATTCTACTACTACTCCCACAGTCTCTCTCAGGCCACTGACTGTCTCATTTTCTTTTTTTGCAAATGCTACTGCCAGTGTCTACTACTACTACCACCACAACCATGGCAGGTTGGGAAAGAAAATCATCATCACCATGCAGCCATTGCTGTGCCTAAGTTAAACATCAAGCACAGGTAAGAAAAGAAGTTTGGGGGAGGCATAATTAATAATGGAAATGTTTTCATTAATTCAATTTCACACACCCCTTTGAGTCCAGTTGCAGAATGCATAGACTAGGAGGAGAGACTGACAGTACTAGTAGGACAATTCAATCAGTGAGGGGTACCGCATCTATCTGTTTGTGTCTTACAAATTCAGCCAATTGTTTAAATCAAACACTGGCTGTGGCCCTGCACCAGCAAGGAAACAATGTGACCTAAAACAGTAACCCCACCCACAAAACATTAACAACATTGTATGTAAAGTATAAATATATTATTTAATCCCCTAACAAAAATAAACTATGTAAAAAATCCAACAACAACACCTGACCCACCCCTCTCCCTAACCCCAACCAATGTCTTAAATGAAAAAGTCCAACAAATTAAATGTTCACAGAATGTGGCTGGGTTAACCTTGCACAAAACCAATTTTAACAGTAGATTCTACAGTAAATTGCTCCAGGGAACAAGGGGAAAACGGCCACTTACGTCCCCAAAACTCCTCTGTGTAAACACAAAGAATACAGAAAAAAGAAATGGCTGTCCCCGAGCACTACACAACAGATATCAATTCTTGAGAGAAAAGGAAACCAAATCAGATTCTTTCCATTTTGTAAGTTCATTAAATCAGTCCCTTTTATTTTATTTTTCTCTTCACAAACGTGAGATTTCCATCATATAGTCAATCTTCATATAGTATTGATTGGAATCATACAAAATGTAGCCAGAAAAACAAGGCCGACACGTGTTTCTTCACGGGAAGCAATCACCCATTGACTTCTTCAGGGCTACAACAGAACAACAGAAATAAATAATGTATACTAATACATTTACAAAACTAACTGTTCTTCACCACCACCAGTGTTTAGAAAAAGGAAAGGTGAACTACAGAGCGAGTTATCAGAAAGAAAAAGGTCGCAGAATCACCAATAAGTCACCCAGTGTAATCATAATGGATATATACTGAGACAAGTAATGTGATTCATCTAAACACATATAGTCCAAAAGTAAAACACAAAGGGAGGATAAAAAGCATAAGTGATATAGAGTAGCGGAAGATGTCTATAGCACCATAAAGTCGCAAGAGGGAGACCCGTATCTTCAAAAGTTGTAAACAGGTCTGAATTATAACTAAGGAGCCATGGTTTCGATATATCAATATGGAGAGAAATTTGCTTATTGCTAGTAAACCGATCCTATCATGTTCCAAATGGACAAGCACGCCATTTACTCACCATGAAAAAACTCCTCATGAAGTCATACACCACATTCCATGTATGACCTGTCTATGGTCCAGTACTATGTAAGACTGATAGGCTATAAAAAAGCGACACAGAGAGTAATCAATATACAGCCTAAAGAGTCATCTATAAAAGATGTAATAAAGCGACTCTTAATACCTAATTAACGTCAAATACTCTTCAAGCGGTCACAATTTCATCCATCATAAATCGATTCGATATCTAATGGGAGAGATATTTATATCCTTAGTTTTCTCAGATTAGAACTCATTCACCTAAGAGGGTATTTATACAAAAACATCCACATGTGAATAGTTTATCTCACTAGTAGTGACTATATAGTGTCAACCAAATATTGTGGTTAGCAGGGAACTAAAGAGTAAAAAAGGCTTCTTCATGAAATGCATTACCTCCAAATAGTCGTCGTGGTTCAGACAAAGAGAATGTATACACATTTCTGTGAATAGAAGATAAAAAGTAAATGCATACAGGCGCATTATCTAAATTATATGTTCGCATCAGAGACACAACGTGAAATAGTAAACAATCATTATCATAGCGCCTACTATTCGGTGCTATTCCTAAAATTATTTTCCAAGAAAGTATACTCATGTTAAAAAGTAATCACTACCACATATTCACAATGTCATAACAATTTATGCTCAGCTATAGTAATTATCCAGACACATTTATTGCGACCCCAAAGATCATAACCCAAACAGAAACAGTGCTAAGCAGTCTAAGCTTTTCGTAAAATAGGCATTACGTTCATACTAAAATATATGTGTATCCTACTTGAAACGTTATACGATCAATCGAATTTCAGAAACTGCGGCATTATATGTATCACACCTGGCACGTTATTAGTAGTTAAACATAACGGGGTTATATTTACCACTCTTATAGTTAGTCTAATATGCGTAGTTAAAAGTACATACCATCGGCATATAGTCATTGATATAAGATGGTATCTCCGAGCAATAAAGGAAGAGAGGATGAATAATAGACTCAAAGCTACAATGCCCAGGCCTTCTACTCCAAAATACAGAGCGGAGTGGACTGCTCAACACGTCTGGCACCAATATTTAGTGCATCCACCAGAGTAACGTTACCAAACGTGGCAAACAATCAGACTAATAATATCTTTACCCCCAAAGGTAATCTTACCTGGGAGAGTACACCCGTCGTCCTCTGCTGAGCTTGTGAAATAGTAGTAAACTGAAGGCGCCCCAAGTCTGCGTTTAAATATCCGGCGCCGATCAGTTAATCCCATATTACGGTACAAGACGGACTATACTATCAGTATCCAAGTATTTTTAAGCGCCATATTTGAATGGTGGGATACACTGTAAATCTTCGAATGTCAAAACGAAGTTGCAGTTTAATCAGTCGTATTACACTAGGCTACGCCACGTTAAGAATCCTTATAAAATAAAGCCAACGTGGTATTCTCTTAACTATTTATAACCAAACTAGCAGCCCGTCCCGACCTTGTCCGGGAGCAATCAGGCTTCCCGAACCCCCGCCCGCCCCGACATTGTGCAGCAGCAGCCCGCCCCCCCGCCCCCCCAACATTGTCAAGCAGCCCAGGCCCCCGCCCGCCCTGTCCCGTCCCCCGACCGCCCCGTCCCCCGCCTGCCCCGACATTGTCAAGCAGCCTGGGCCCCCGCCCGCCCCGTCCCGTCCCCCGCCTGCCCCCCGCCTGCCCCGACCCCCGCCTGCCCCGACCTCCACCTGCCCGGAGCCTTACCTCAGCCGCTGCTCCTCCCCCGCGCTCCTCATTTCACCGCTCCGCCGCTCCTCGCCGCTTACCGCTCCTCCCGCCTGTCCGCCGGTCCTCACCACCATTCCGCCGTTCGTCACCGCTCCTCTCCCGCGCCATGTCCGCCGCTCCTCCTTGCGTTCCTGGACGCCGCTCCTCCCTGCGCTCCTGACGTCAGCACGCAGGTCGCGGCCGGCGCTACTTCGGAGGGACTACTTTTTTTTATGTTAATTTTTTAAATAACGCATATTTTTATACTTTATATAGCCTATGTCAATCTGCACACCCTGACAATTACAATGATGTATCGGTGTGTGGATTGGCACTGTGGTTCCCGAGTTTACCCGCCTCAAAGGTGCAAAGTTCTTCCTTTATAATAGTAGTATAGATTAAGGCATACACCAAAAGACGCCAGGCTAACTTTCAAATGGCATCGGAAGTGTAGTCCCGAAATGAGTGCACCCGTTCCGCACTGTTATTATATGTTCAATTGTCCAAATAAAGTAACAACCCCAAATGCATGATTCCCACCCACCAAAAGAAGCAATAAAAACCAACAGGGTATGTTTATCGGTGGGCTCACCTCTCCAGGACACGGATACGCTCCTCTAGGCGGGCCACGCGGCGCTTCAATGCGCAGCAATCGCATCCACGGGAGCAGCAGTGCTATTAAATGAAGTGCTGCGGTGGGTGTCTCCCAGATGGCAGTGCCATAACACTGGAGGGGGGTGGCTCGGGCCCCGGGCATTGGAGGAGGCTGCAGCTGCTGCTGCCTCCTCCTCCTCCGCTAGAACCACCAGGTGCCGGTATTCCATTTGTATAGACTCCAGCTTCCGGCACCGGGCCTTAACTGCCAACTCCTCCTGTCTGGTTTCTCTTTAAAAAGAGTAGGTATATCAAGAAGAAAAAATAAGACTATTGTAAAATATACTCTTAGCAAAGCAGTAAGACAAATTAATTCTACACATAGTGGCACAGTAGCACTAGCAAGCACAGTACATAACATTTGTGGTCCATATCTATCCTCCCACTTCCTCGACCTCTAACATTTGTGGGAGTTTCAGGCATTCAACCACCCATGCATCTGATTCCTATCAGCCACCTATGCATGCATGCATCCCACATATCCTGCTCTGCCAGTCATAAATATTAAACCTCGCCCATCCTTCCTCCTTCCAACCCTTCTTTCCCATTTCGTTTAACCCATCCATCAAGGTCATCTGATCTGACTTTTAGTCTTCTCCATAAAACTTTTACAGCTGAGTTGAAGTCAGATAGAAGAGGCCATTGGTCACTCAACACTCCCACCGCTAATGCTATTGCTTATGCTAAGTAAAGGGTGTTTTCTTCAACCGTTCACAACAACTTCTTAATAAGTCTCAACAGTACAGTATACAGTACACCCTTGCAGCGAGTGTAATGTCAATAAGTAAGGATTAGGAATATAACTTACCACCGCCCGCCACAGCTTTGGCTCACCCCCTGGAGCTTCTCCTGCAACTGCTGCATCTCCTCCTGCACCCTGAGCAGGTGCGTCACCCTCACCGCTGGCCCCGGCACTGGTGGTCGGTATACGCCTGGAAAACATATTACACATTTTTTAGATGCATATACACCTCCCCCTATTTTTCACTAGGAAGATTGAAAAAAGAAGTTAATACATACATGTACAACATACATCATTAGTAAAAGTCAGGTAGTATATTGGACACTAGTAGTGTTATATGGTCCCTAGGGTCATTCTAGTCTTTGCTAAGTTAGCCAGAGCCATGCAACCGTTTTAGCTTTGTGTCTTTTATTTTTGCGCACATTACCTCGCAGCTTGTTGTATGAGACGCCTTTGAGCTCACATGACTTCATACTGCTACTGTCTGAGCGCTGCGTACAAGTTCAAAAAACAAGCCACTTTGTTATGGAGTTCTGGTGTTAGTCCATCCATATTGCTTATCCATAAAAATGCTACACTTTTTGGCACAACTGGGAAATACTTGCAATATACTAACTGCGCACCATTTTCTCATAACAGAAGGAAGATTCCCTTCTACGAACCAGAGCTCTGCAGAGCTTATGATATAACCAGTAATAGGTTCTTCTAAGGTGAGGGGTCCCCAGAATTCGCTCAGAGATCTTCATTTATGATTTTATATAAACTATGGGGCATATTACCAACCAATAGAGATAATTTTTGTCTCTAACTTATTTAGAGACAAAAATTATCGCCGCACATCGGCGATTTTTATCGCAGATAAACCTTGCTATTAGCAAGGTTTATCGCAAATGCGATAAAAAACGGCCGCAATGCATGAATATCGCTGAAAAGTCAGCGATATTCATGCATTATCGAGCAAATGCTCTTAGCCATGTTATCCACCTCCCATTGGACAACATGGCTAAGAACTGCTCCTGGGCAAGTGTTAGCTTTTGGAGATATTCGCGCTTAGCGCGAATATCTCCAAAAGTTGGTAATAGGAGATAGCGATGTTAGCGACTGTTTTCAGTCGCTAACATCTTGGCACGCCCACTTTGCATGTCATTAGTGATAAATATCACTGACATGCAAAGCGGGGCCCAAGATGGTCACTATCTCCTATTAGCTGTCGCTAACTGGTGTTAGCGACAGCTTGGTAATAGGGAGATAATTTTATCTCCGCTTTCTTGGCTTTTAAAGCCAAAAAAGCGGAGATAAAGCCCCTTGATAATATGCCCCTATATTCCTACCAAGGGGAGGGTGGTTCTACCACCACTGTTCCGTTATCATGATGTCGCCTTTTGTCTTCTATGGACTTGTAGTTGCAAGTGTAACTAAGTGTAACAATGTGTATTGTTTTAATCTTCTGCATTTTGCTGTTGGTGCTGCATTATAGAACAACGTGCAGAGCTTGTCAGTTGAAAATAAACCTTTTGAACTTACATAGATTTGGTAGTATTTGATGTGGACATACATGAGTGAGTGAGCTAAAGGGTGTGCATTGGTTCCGTGACTGAGAGGTCGGGAGTGTTATGTTCTGGGTTGTCTACTCATTTCGGGGCAGATTTACAAGCCCCTTGCGCCCCTTTCACGCCGCCGTTGCATCACTTTTGTGACGCAGCGGCGGCGCAAAAGATGCGCCATGGTGCGGGGTACTTACAACGTGACGCATCTGGGAGATACGTCACATTGTAAAGCCCTGCTCCACAAGGAGGCGCTCCTGCGCAGGGGGGCGTTCGGCGCAGGAACACCTCCTAAAAGTGGCTGAGTGAAATCTACAAGATTTCACTCAGTCACTTTTGGGCCCATACTGCGTCAAAACCCTGCGCCTGCTTGAAGCAGGCGCAAGGATTGACGCAGCATTAACAAGATAGAGCCCCCCAGAGCATTGCTGGAGCTGCGTCGCACTTGCGACCCAACTCCAGCAATGCGCCGCTTTTACGGCACAGATGCGTTGCGCATCTGTGCTGTTTTAGACCCATGGTGCGACGCATTGTAAATGCGGCCCATCCATGGTGGCTAAGGCATGGCGCACAATAACTGGCGCATCCCTGCTGATATGCAGGGATGCACCAGTTATTGTATATCTTCCCCTGGGTATCTTGGGGGGTTCGGCGAGCTAAAGAGACACTATAACTAGTCGGTCAGGGAATTGTGGTGAGTTCTGATTGAGGTGTGAGGAAGGTCCAACCTCCCATCACCAACGTCCTATTTTTTTGTGCAAAGTTCTGCATGTGCAGAATCCCTACAACCATAGTAGTAGGTCCTATCCTATCAAAAATAGTCAAATCTGATCGGGCATTTTGTTGGTGTGAATTGTCGAAAAGCCTCAAGAGTAAAAAGACTAGAAGTAGTAGAAGAGGACAACCCAAAGGACTGGACTCAATGGCTAGAGCTATTGGTGAATCTGAGTTTTATTTAAAACTTTTTAAATAAAGAGTGGCCAACTGGGCAAGCTTAGCTACAGACAGACTAATAGTAGTAGTACAGAGAGTCATAGCAGAGGCAGTTAGAGGCAGGGATAACAATAATTTTGAAACAGATAGTCCAGATCGAAGAAGAATTTGTAAAAAATAGAATTAGGAAACCGAAATAATAGTTCAGAAAAAATAAGGTGCAGGAAATGTTAGGGAAATATAATTATTAATATTAACCACTGGAGGACTTACTGGGGCCAGCAGCAGAGCCCTCGATAGAGGAGTGGTCCTTGCCCTGGGAGGCATGTTGTTCTGGTTCCACTGACTCGGACTCCTTCTTCCTGCTCCTGGGTGCTGATCATGTAAGATTTAATAAAGAAAGAGGCAAATCATTAATGTTTGGTGTGAAACAAATAAAATATTTTAAAATATGCTCAAAAAACATTTTTGTGAACAACAATTGCAATAAAATTGACCTATCTAATCTGATCGACTTGTAGTATTGCAAGATTCACGGACCGTCTAGTAAGCCTGAGTACCACCTGACCTAGCCCACCTATTCCATATGGGCCAATTGTTCACTAAGTCTGCATTTTCATTTATTTTAGTCCTCAAAAATGCATAGATGGAGGACACATGCATACAGTTTTGCATTCACCAAATTGTTGGTTGGTTGCTGCTGATGTTCTGCTATTGATGATAAGCCTATTAATACTCCCTAAACAAACTACAAAAGGTTCTACTAAGGACTGGGGTAAGCAGCACTGTGACGTGACAGAGGATGCATCACGCAGACCAATTAAAAATTACCAACTATTACTAATACGTAACTAAACCTATCAATCCACCACTATCTCTTCTGAGTGGCAGGAAGATAAAGGAAGGACTAGAGTCTCTCTAGCTTTACCTAACTTAAGTTCTCTAAAGTAAACTCTTACATAATCAGGCCAAGCGAGCGCAAAGTTGCAAAAGATTAGTAGCGCCGAGCACCCGTGTCATAAAAATCGCAGAAGCTTTTTAAATGTAATTTACCTGCAATGTAAGCAGCAGCCTTCTTGCTGGTCGGAAAAAAAATATATTCGCAATATATAACAGAGCAGAAGAACGCAAAGTAGTAATATTAAATAGCTACTCGCCAAGCCCCGGGACCTCCACTTCTAGCAGGTCCACAGGTCCTGCTCCCTGTCCAGAATATCGGACCACCGGTGCGTCAGCTGGTTATTGGTGCACCGGACACCAGAGCAGTGAAACACTGCCCGGTGCACATTTCCCCACCACTGCTGATGCTCCCGGAGCCCTTACCCGGACCCCGGCCTGCCACCTGCTGCCAGGGTTAAGAAGGAGGTGGTGCTGCACAAAAAAAAAAGTGGGCCCACCTCCACCTTACCAAATAAGGCCCGTGTCTGCACCATTGTTGGCGCCGCCTTCCGCAAGGAAGGTGGTCGCGGCTCTGGCTACGGCTACGAGCCCTGTGGCGCTTTGCCATGGTTCTGGGTAGGCGGGGCGGAAAATAAAAGGTAGGAATTAAAAAAGAAAGTAAAAGTAATGAAAAAAGAAGGTAATAGAAAAATAGTGACAAAGTAGTGAAAAACACACAAAAACAAAGGATTGAAAAGATGGAGGGAGGATTGAAAAGCAGGCCCAGAACCATAGCAATAGAGTGAAAAACAAGATAGCCGCGCCCATTGAGACCGCATGGGCAAGTTCGCGCAATATTTCCCCCCGAGCACCCAAAAAGCACCACGAACACGTAATACGCGTTCCCGAACAGGAAATTCTTATCGCGAACGGGCGGGAGCATGCAATACGCGACCCGGTACAGGAAATAAGCATCGCAAGCGGGAGGGAGGATGTAATAGGCGACCCGGAACAGGAAATAACCATCACGAGCGGGCGGGATAAGTGAAAAACATGATGGCCACACCCATTAGCGACCGAATGCGCAAGTTAGCGATATATTTCCCCGCGAGCATGCAAAAAAACATAGCGAATGGGCGGGACAAGCAACTCTGCATCCTCTCGGAGTTTCTATGTGCTCGCTGAGATTTTTTACAATTTGGCAGAGATTTGCGTAACACGACTACGCAAATTCCGCCCACTCCTACACCTGATGCCAAATGCCCGGGTTGCTGCATGCCACTATATCTTCTTTCTTCCACCACCCTACACTCCACACTTTCGGTCTATCTCATACTTCCAGGTTATTTTTCACTGCTCCTGGCTCCCTTTTCCCCTTTTTTCCCTTTCCTTCTACCTTTTCGGCAAATCTCACTCTCGCTCTTGCACTGGGTATGAGTCTGCTGATGAAAATTAAGTCAATGTTCCCAAAATAAAAGTGCTGGTGCCCACTACCACTACAAATTAAGCAAGGACTCCAAAACAAAAGAACCTATCAAATACAAAAGACATATTACAAGGAAGTATAGCTTTATCTCTAATGACACAGTAACATTAATGGATATTATACTGATTGCCCTTTCTAGCACTTTTGTAGGTGGAATTTCCATATGAATATATTATAACCTTACAAAATTGCAACATAGATTAATTTAAACGTGTATTTGAAAAATGTTAAGTGCTATATAAACGCCCAAGACAGGTTAGGAGATAATACACAGTCTACGCAATTCACTCTGATTGTATAGCAGAGAAAAAATATGTAATCATTTCTATTTAATATTAAGATATCTGGCCCCAAGGACAAGAAAGCCCTTGTTAAAACCAGCCTCCATAAAAGTACAATGTGTTGAATAATCTGAAATGAATATCTTATTAAGACCCATTTGAAATAATCGAAGAGCTGTTCATTATCAATTTAATAACATAGAGAAGGACAGACAGGGACTAGGCAATGTCAGTATTCTTGCATACTGTGCATTAAGCAGAGGGGACTAGCAGTTGTATTTGTGCTTAAATTAATACTATTGGGAAAACCCTGAATTCCTTCCTCTGAAATTCGTCAATGTTGTAAGTCCCAGGAAAGGTTTTTAGGATAACTTTCCCCTTTCTATTTCATGAGATTTATTTCCCCTCTGATGCCAAGATATGGCTGCGATGTTTGTTTCCAAATTGTAGCAGTACTCATGTCCTCGTAAGAACTTGCCGCTTTATGTATGCAGTCTATTGTACGGTGTTTTAATAAAATGAATATTTATGAATCCAATATTTTAAAATAATTACATTTGAAGAGAATGCAAGTTAGGGCGATGCACAGCAGTCTTCATTTGTACAAAGGTAGAATTAAACACGATTCGTTGCATCATATTAACAAAGGGAAAAAATAGACAGGAGAGGGAAAAACAGAAAGAAACCAGACCCACCACAGCCTTAAAAAAAGCAAAGACACCTTTTAGAAGAAAGTGGGCTACAGTGCGCTACTGATGCAAATTATACATTGAACATAGTAATGTGATGCATCCCACTCGAGACCCATAAAAGACATGTGCATCACTCTTAGAGATATATCGGTAACAGGGCCTATTTCCTTGTCATCGAAGCCATCTTGCCCTGCTGCATGGCACTCACTTGTCCAGCCAGGCCACCAAGCACTATTGCGTGGCAGTGCATGTACCCTTCGCCATTATTATCAGACTGATTGGCAGCATCAGCTCTGATGAAAAGAGCTTCCATTTTTAAATAACAATAGGTCAGTCCTTTGAATTGTTTATCAAGGGACCCTTAGTGGTCAATGGCAAGCGGGAAATCGCAGGAGAATGCTGAGAAGCCCAATATATATTTGTCTGTAACAAAACAATAGATTTTGACTTTAGAACCAAAGATGGCTAGGGAGGTCAAATTAAAAAATGAAGATTCTTTAGAATGGTCATGTATTCCAGGGTCTGGAGCACCGTCAAAAATTAAAGCCACCTAGGAGAACATCTGATTGATCATGAAGATTGAGATATCTGTGCTTGTATTGGTTTTTTTTTGTAGTTCACTATCGCACTTAAAACAAAGGGTTCCTAAAATCGTCACAGACACAACCCCAAGAAGCTGCCAGGTTCAAGAAATAACCAAGGCCTTTTCAAACTAAAAAATGGTTCAGAGCAGAGGGACAATGGAAGCTCATTCCATCTAGCAGCTATCTAAAAGCCCAGTTCTCAGAAAGAGTGAAAGCAAGACCAGTAAAGCCCTTTGGCTGTGAGAACGCCGACCTAGAGACAGAGCCAGAGACGCCATACCAGCGGGAGGAAAACATCGCTGCTGCACTTTCGGAGCTACTGCCTCGGTGCTGTTCCTGCACCTCTGGTACCACCAGCGCTGTCACAGCTCACAGTTGCGGGGCCACCCTAGTCGCGCACCAGCCGCGCCCAGACCGTGACTGTGTCTTGTCCCGCCGTGCGGTCCGTGCCGTGGAAGGCACCGAAGCTTCACCAAAACCCGCCGGCAGCGGCGGCGGCGTGAGTGGCCTAGGGAATCCTGCTCGCCTGCTCGTCCGCCTGCCTGCCTACCTGTTTTGCTACACATTTCCCTGAGTGGAGCGTCGTGGCATGCAAAGGAGAGCAGCTTGGCCCATTGCTGATTTCGTTGCCGAGGGCAGTTGAGTCAGACCCGACCTGATCTGCCTCGGGCTCCTCACCTGCCAGCGGGTGTGGAGTGCTGCAAAAAACAACACCGCCGAGGCAGCACCAGGAGCTCTATCCAGCTCCGACCATTCAGCTCCAATCAGCCTACAGTCTCCCTCGGCGAGCCAACTATAGAACCGGCATCTAAGGTAGGACTCAAAAACTAACTAGTGAAACCACAGTGTGGCAGTAGACTATAGTGGACTATAGTGGACTACAGTAACAGTAACAGAAAAAAAGAGGGGAGAAAGGAAGGAAAAAAGGAAGGAGGAAGGAAGGGGAAAACAAAAAGGGGGCTCCTCGATGTCCTTTTAACCAGAGAGTGTTCCAAGAGAAAATACACTAACTCGCCACAAGGCACTGTTTTTTTTTTTTTTTTTTTTTTTTTTTGGTTTTTTTTCTCTTCCCAAAAGCCTTCCTTTGAACAAACCTTGCTGGCTTAGGGTCGCGAAAAGCCTATTTACATTGACCTTGCCAAAAAGGGCCTAAACAATTACCATTCAAGGTACCTTTCAACACAACATTCGACTATTGGAGCACAGCTGGGGAGCTCTGTGCTAGAGCCAGAGCTGAGTGTACAGCGATCTAAGGCAAAGGAACCGGTAAAGACTGCCCTAAGACTGAAACAAGATCGATCCATCCACGCCGCAATTGGCACTCACTTCTCCGTAGCAGCTCTAGAGGCCTGTGCGGTGGGGGGGCTAAGAACCAGAGCAACGTAGAGCGATAATCTAAATCCATCTTTAGCTCTCAGACAGTCATGAGGTCAGGAAAAGTGAGAAGGTCCCTCACAAAACCAGCACCCAGACGGAAAAGGGGGGCAACCAAAGATACTGGAACCTCTCCATTACCCACAGATGACAATGTCAGTTCTACAATAAACGGAAAGGAAAAAGTCAAATCCAATGAAATCAAAACTAGCAAAGAAATTAATGATGATATGGGCTGCCTCTGGTTTACAGGCTTGGATCCTACTAAAGACAATAATCCCGCAGTCACCACGGACAAAAAAAAGGCATTAAAACAAAGTAAATCATTGAAAGGATTAAAAAGACCAAGAACTGAAGACCTCATAACAATAGATGGAGAACCAGTTGCAACATCTTCACACACTTACCAACCGAAAATCTACACAAAATTTTCGTTCCTAAAACAACCTGGAGCGGCAATTTTTACTAACAACGAGAACTTGGAAAAACTACCCACTCCTTTGGAACCTGGGAAGATAAAATATTCCCCATTACAAGTACAACAACAATCGGAAGCAGAAAGACCTCTAAAACTTGTAATGGCGGACATTCACATTAACAGTCACCAGAGGGTACAAACTGAAATCGGACAAACAACTAACAAGGGAAAAGACAAAACAGCCCGCACGACAATAGACCAGCCAGCGGAGTTTAGCAGTCCACCAAACATAGCATTAAAGAGCACCCAAAACACACAGACTCCGCTCAGAAGGATAATAGCAGAAAGTTCCCCGGTCAAGGAGACCTCTCCAAGTGGGTCAAGATTAAACGGAGCACTAGACGCCTCCATCATCCTCCAATTTCAAGACTCAAACGATTGGGGCAACCTCTCATCTCGATCATCGCACAAAAAAGCTCAGAGTGAGCAGGAAGGAATGGGAGCAACATTTCAACCGACCAGCACCCGTCCATCGACGCTCACGAGCTCGCAAGACACTCATCAAACGGCCCTTACAGAGCAGAGAGATACAGGCCGACTTAACACACCAAACACACCTAAAAGTCAGAAAAAAGAGAACACCCACATCACAGCTAACGACATGACCTTTTTTGCATCACAGGAGTGGCAAGACTTAGTGACGGCCTACAACCTAAAGCCCAGTAAAACCCCTAGTACCACCAGACTGGAGAACGAGAGTAAAAGCTCGAGCATTACGTTCTGGGCAAATCTACTAAACACAATACAACTATCGGCAACAGCACTACAATATCAATCAGACAAATTAGACATGCAACTAACAGTATTACAAACACTCGCAGAGTTTACCTCAGGAATCGAGAGGAAACTAGGCGACTTAAACGGTCTCATAAAAAGGGGACAGGAAGCAGTAGAACTTTCAGCGTTAGCAAAAACAGAATGTGACTGCTTCCCAATAATAAATAAGCTATCAACGCTACCAACTATGCTAGAAAACCTCCTGGACGAGCTGAAACCTCTCAAGGCACCGACACCAATAGACATAGTCATTACGGGAAACGAGACTAGGGACCCACAAGCGAACCGAAATCAGACAGAGAAGAAACCCCTCCAAACCAGGAATACCGGATCTCCCCAAGCGACTCAATCGCCAAAAAATCTAACCTCAGCTCTCAAGATTCCCGAAACAGAAAGCACAGTAGCACCTACAAATTCACGAACTCGCCGGAAAGAAAAAAGGAAAGGCAGGAATAAGAGAATGATAGCCATAACTCAAGGAAAGGAAAGTCAGTTACAGGAGTCCTACCATCAAAAGACAAAAGAAGAGACCGCATCCTCCCATACCGAGATTGAGCAGACCTTGACCACAGGCAAAGAAACGACTCCAGGGAAAAAATCGATCGCCTCAAGGTCCTTAGACAAATCCGACAAACCCAAAAAACCAAACAAAAAAGAAACAATTGCAACAACAATTGATGGATCGGGACACAAGGAGGAGTTAAAAACACAAAGTATTCAACAGTGGAAAAGTATTGAGCAAGAGCCCCACGAACGCAGTGAAGCTAGGAGCCAAAATTTTGTGTCTCAAAGCGAGAGCCTGCTGGGCCTGAAGCAGGATCAGGAAAACTCCTACGACAAATTTAAAAAACCAACTACAACTACAATAGAAGTAACTGCACTAATAACAGATCATCTTGAACACAAGGAGGAGCCGGGCACACAAATCATACAACAGCGGAAAAGTCCCGAGCAGGAGATCTACGAATGTGGCGTAGCCAGGAATCACAACATCACGCCCCAAAGTGAGAGCCCCCCGACTCTGAAGGAGGACCAAAAAAATTTCAAATTAAGGGAAACCACAGTCATAGCAGACTACAACTGTGACCAATCTATCAACAGGGCTAATGACCCCGGCCTCACCGCAGTCAAAGAACCACGCGGCACTCCATCTAACAAGACAGACATACTAATATTCATCCCAGAATATAAAACTAGAGGCCGAGTGGACGTCTTGAACAGAGGGAACATCATAAAACTGATAAACTCAATTGAGGGCCTGGAGGGCATCTCTTCAACTGACCTACTCGAACTAGAATTCCTACCAGCACTAGTGCAGAACAAATCAGAAACAACAAAGACCACATGGTCATCAAATGACCTGGTCGATCGCATCTTAGGAAAGTTGACCAAATTTGCACAATGGGGAATAAAACTTGAACTAGGCAAAAGGCCTTGCTATCCAACACCTTTTTTAAATGAAGGCGGAAAAGAACATCGCCCCAAAATTACATCAATATTGAAAGGTGCACTCAGCCACTCACCAGGCTACCAAGGGAGGCCTTCCCACATCGAAGTGGCAACAACAAAACTTCCAATTTTGAACCCCGACATAATACTGCGAACAATAACAAACAGAGGTGGGCACTGACAAGAATACTCAGCAGAGCCCCCGGGCCTCGAAAATCCGATCACCCTCAGAATTTGCATCTGGAACATCAACGGTTTGACTGATAAATTAGATGACCAGGACACATTAAGGTACCTAAGGTCATTTGATCTAATACTACTCCAGGAAACTTGGGAAGTAGAAGAAATATCCCTGGAAGGATATATGATGCAAACTACCCCAGCGACCAGGACATCAACCTTTGGTCACAGCTCAGGAGGATTGACGATTTTCGCCTCAATATCATCAATCAGATCGATGAGGGAAATAAAAGCAAAAACCTTAACTCCTAATGTGCTACAGGCGGCAGTTATTACACTCAACACTAGGAAGCCAGACCGCCCTCTTGTAATAATCAACTCCTACATACACCCGAAGCATAAGCAGAAGGGTGCAAGAGAGCTGGCCAAGGAAACAGCAAGAATCCTGGATGAGGGGGAAGCTGAGGACTTAATCCTGGCAGGAGACTTCAATCTTTTTCTCCTTGGAACAGCCGCGGATGAGGAACTATCATGCGAATTCGACAGAGCATGGGGAATCCCAGCGCAAGCACAAGTGCCGGTAATTAAACGAACAAAATGCTCAACTCAATTGTTAAAAGATCTAGAGGAACTAAACTTAAGGGCGCTGAACGGACGGTATACAGAAGACACCCCCCCAGCACCTACTTACCACTCCGCTACAACCTCCTCCTATTTAGACTACGCATTTGTAACACTCTCGCTATTCGACGCCATCAGCTCATATCAACTGGGTGCCAGCGACAAAAGCAACCACCTGCCACAAGAAATAGTCTTAAAACCTCTCAGTGGGAACCCCAAAGAAGCCAGGGCAACCGCAGGCTCTGAATATACAACAGACTTCAAACGCATTAGATTCAAACAAGACAACATTGAGGCGCTGTCTACTGACGCAAAGGAACTAATACATCAAGGGACCTCTGCTGGAAACCAAATAGAGGCCTGGGAAGGGTTCACGAAGGCCCTTGGGATCAAACATGCAACAAAACCAATGGCGTCTAAAGGCAAACCCTCGAAGGCTGCATTGAGAAAGATAAGTACACCGGAGATAAAAAGCCTCAAAAGGGACATCAAGAAAACTTTGAAGCAATTGCGCACACAGCCTACAAAAGAGCCCCTACATTACATTCTACGCGGTTTAAAAGCAAGTCTGAAAAAGGCAACTTGGGAGAACAAAAGGCAGATGAACGACGAGCTTTGGGTAAAAATAAAGCACGATTCAAAACAAAAAAACAGCGCCAATTTTTGGAAACAAATTCATAGCCTGCAGCGGCCAGGGCACCACGGGATAAGCTCATATATATCAGAGCCAGTTTGGGCAGATCACCTGCACAACCATTTTAATCAACCAAACGTAGACAACTTTACAGGTTCGACAACACAAGGAAATGAGCTTATTACGGAGATCAGTGAAACAAGGAAGGTAGACAAAGGACCCAGAAACGCAGAAGAAAACATCAGAGCACAACAAGACCAACAGAAGGCAGGGGGAGAAAAGGAAAACAGCACACTAACATTCAACACTGAAAACGACATCAAAATAACTACTAATCGGATAAAAACTCAAATAAAGAAAGGGAAAACGGAAGGAGCCCCGGGCCCAAACGGGATACCACCGTCAATATTCAAGCATGACATCGAATTCTGGAGTAATATCTTAGTGCCACTCTTTTCGTGCACACTGGAATTAGAGACATGCCCGGAATCCTGGAAAGGATCTATCGTAAGCCCTATCTACAAGCAAGGAGACAGGAGCAATCCTGCCAACTATCGGCTGATAGCCTTACTAGATATAGAGGCCAAATATTACGCTGGCATACTATTAGAAGAACTGACTTCATGGGCAGAGACAATGCACATAATCCCACCGACCCAAACAGGATTCCGCAGAGGACAGGGCACTTCCACAAATATCATGGCTCTATCCCTACTAACAGACGCGGCAAAATTAGGAAAAAACTCGCTGTTCCTGTGCTTCATAGACTATAGCTCAGCCTTTGACAACGTGGACCGGGGCAAATTATGGGAAAAGCTCAAAAAATGGGGGATACCCCACCCCCTCTTGAGGCAACTCATCTTACTTCACACCAACACGTGGCTCAAGATCAAGCTGGGAGACGGGATGCACCTTTCAAGGCGAATTAACACCTCCAAAGGCCTGAAACAAGGGTGCGTCCTAGCCCCGACCCTGTTCAACCTCTACCTGGCAGATCTACCAGGGGAACTGGACGGTACCAATTCACACGCCCCACGGCTAGGGAACATTACGCTGACCAACCTCCTCTATGCCGATGATCTTGTCCTAATAAGCCGCACTCCAACAGGCCTTCAACATCTTTTGAACACTACTAGTTCATTCTCGAATCGAAACGGCCTAACCATCAATTTGAATAAAACAAGAATCATGGCTGTGAACTACAAGAAGGCCAGGAAGAACAACTGGCTTCTGGATGGACACAAATTGGGGCAAGTGACGTGCTACAAGTACCTGGGTGTCTTATTGGATAGCAGAGGGTCGTTCAAACCTCAAGTAGAATCGCTACACCGAAAAGGAACCATGACCTTCCTTGCGATGAAACCCTTGAAGAAGCTTCTGCCTGACCACACGCTCGACCCTTTCCTGCAGGTATTGAGAGCTCGTCTCCAACCGACTCTCACATATGGGAGCGAATCAACCTTCGGAAAAGACGCGCTGACAATAGACAAAGCAATCGCCAGAACCTATAGGTCAATCTTTCAGCTTCCTAGTTATGTCTCAGCAGCACAAATCCGTCTGGAGTTTGGGGTACAAAAGCAAACAGTGGAAAGAAGGGGCAGCTTCATAAAATGCTGGCACAAGATCAGAAACGCAGAGCTGGGCACCCTTAATTCCCACCTCTGGACTGAACTGCAAAGACGCGAACGATCAAACGCTAGAGAGTACCTGATGGAATCTCTACAAAATTTGGAGCTGACTGGCCTCTGGAACAGTCCAGTAGACCACAAACAATTTAAAAAGCTGGTAACAAAAGTAACTAAAATAACATCATTACTGGAAGATAAAGAAACTCTGGCAAAAAGGGCACACGGATGGATAGTCTTAAACAACTATAAAACTCTAAAGCCTCAAGAGTACTTAGACCAAGGATTTAAACAAAAGACTAAAGAAAAATTCCTAAAGCTGCGGTTAGGCATTCTCCCAATTCTCCCTCATCTGGCTCCATGGAAGAGGACTCAGGACGACCAAATTTGCCGACTCTGCAAAACAGGCCCCGAAGATCTAGTCCACACAATATGTATTTGTCCCAGCTTAACGGACCTAAGGAGAACACTATTACGTGCAATATGGAACCAGAAGGGGATTAGATCCTGCCGACAGGCAGTCAAACTGTGCTTCAATCAACAAGAGACCCAATTAAACTGCAGAATTACAAAATACCTTGACGCAGTGGCAAAAAGAATTAATGAAGCACAAAAAGACGTAAATGTGCAATAGCCAGTCATTACCCCCAGCAACTATGAGCCCATGATCCAAACGAAGCACATTAACTGACTCATGGACAATATGTACTACGCAAATAATTTTAAATGTTTGATAACCAATTTTTTATGCATTTTAAATTGTGAGTTTTAATTAACTGTGCAATAAAAAAAAAATTACCAAATTACCAAACTTTGGCTACAGGTGGGTTGCAGCATTAGTCAAGATATCTAAAAATGAACTCTCCAAACTGACTCTTGTTTGCCAAACATACACAGTTTGGGGAGACGCTTCACAGGCATATTTTAGCCCTCTGCAACTCCATACGATGCGTGTTTGCCTTAAAAAATAACTTCAGAAAGTGTAGGGAAAGCATGAATTTTCCCTTTTTCTGACTAGTGTATGTAATGTATTCTCTTTTTTTTTTTTTTAAGTTTGAAAGCTTTATTAGAGTAAAATCAGATATTACAATAAGGTGACATCAGTAAAATATAAGAAAAAGTTAAAGATTGGAATAAAGTAAACATAGGTAACCAATATCACAGTGAAAAAACCAAGCATTTTGAAGCATTTTACGGGGGGGGGGAGGAGGGGGAGGTAAATAAAAACATGGTAATAGGAAAGGAGTGAGTAAAAACTAGAGAATTCAATAAATGTCAGTCAAAAGAGTACAGTAAAATATACAATATTTAGCGACTATTTGAAATAAGAACCTTTAGCAAAAAGGAAACAAGTATAAAACTAAAAGAAAAATCACAACAGTGAAATTGAAATATCATAAACTACAGGCAAGAGTACATGTGTTCAAGGGGGTTTGAAATTATCCGAGGAAACTGGAGAGTATGTCTTTTTGGCAGATTGATCTAAATATAAAGTGAGAGGTAACCAGTAAAGTTCAACATTTCGGGAGGGTTTGCAGGAAGAAGCAAAGGCAACATCAAGTCTATGTGATTGACATACTAGATTCCACCAACAATTTAGAGACAAATTGTTCAAGGATTTCCAGTTAGAGACAATGTGTTGTAATGCAAGGGCTAACATAAGGTCAAAAAGGCCGTGAGAGTGTGGAGGGAGATCCAGATCATCTGAAAGGCTACCCAGAAACACAATGGAAGTGGAAAAATGAGTAGAAATGTTGAAAATACGGGAAAGGCGAGAGAATATCTGAGTCCAAAAAATGCGAACTGATGGACAGAGGAAGAAAAGATGTAAAAGATCTGCATTGGGAGCATTACAGGTCCAGCAAGTAGGGATAGAATTAGAATGAAAGCGAGATATAGAAAGAGGAGAAAGGTAGAGTCTGTGATAGAAGAAAAATAGGGATTGAGTGAGGGAGGCAGTGCGGGAAATCTTCAAAGATCTGGCCCATATTTTGTCCCAAAGAGAAGTTGACCATAAAGAACCCAAATCCTCCTCCCAAGACAATTCTAATTTCGATTTAAGACGGTCTGGGTCAGGGGCTGAGAAATAGCGATAAATAAGGGAAGCTTTAGGAACAGTAGAGAGGACGGTAAGTAGAGAGGGAGGTGAGGCTGGTATGCTCTCAGATGGAAGAGAATAATAACGATCTAAAATGGTTTCCATAAGGATGAGGAATTTCTTTGCAAAAGAAGAAGGGCAGCGGAATTGAGATTGGAGTTGAGGAAACGAACAGGGGGATGAGCCATCAAACAGATGACGTACCCAGATGATACCTTTCGCTCTCCATGAGGGCCATGCGATAGGTCTGTTATTTATTAATATGAGTGAGTTATACCATATAGGTAATAGTAGGAAGGATTCCTGAGTGATCGGAGTAGAGGAGACTAAAGGCCGTAGAAGAGAAGAGGTATGTTTGAATAAAAGGGGGTTAAGACATGGGGCTTTAGAGGTGAAGCGGATAACCTCTTGTAAAGAGTAAGGAAGTAATAACTCCTGTTCAACAGAAAGCCAAAGGGGAGAAAAGGGTGAGGTTTCCTGAGAAAGCCAGCGGGAAGCTTGTCGAAGTGAGAAAGACTTGTGATAAAGGCGAAAGTCTGGAAAGTTGGTTCCACCATTGAGTTTAGATTTGCGGAGGCGTAAGAGAGAAATACGAGCCTTTTTCTGTTTCCAGAGAAATTTGGACAAAACCGAATCAATGCGGCGGAAATATGAAATAGGGATACGAATTGGAAGCATGGATAATAAATAGATCAAAATTGGGGCAATCATCATCCTGATGGAGTCAAGACGACCCCACCAGGAGAGAAATAGAGGATTCCAAGAAGCGAGTAGTGATTCTATTCTAGAGATGACTGCATTCATGTTAAGTTGAATAGAAGAGGAAATAGAGTTAGAAAAAAGGACACCAAGATATTTAATTTTCTTAGAATTCCAAGCAAAGCCGGTAGCAGTAAAGAAGTGGGGAAGGCAAAATTTGGTTAATGGAAGAATTTCTGTTTTGTCAGAATTTATTTTATAACCTGAGACCAAAGAGAATTTTTGAAATTCACTTAATAAAGAGGGAATAGAGGTGGCCGGGTCTGAAATAAATAAAAGGATATCGTCAGCATATGCAGATAATTTAAGATGATGAGCACCATAAGGGAATCCGGAAATGGAGGGATTGTTGCGTATAGAGGTGAGGAAGGGTTCAAGCGCCAAAATAAATAAAAGAGGTGACAAAGGACAACCTTGACGGACTCCACGTTGAAGCGTGAATGGGGAAGTGAGTTGACCATTAACGAGAACAGAGGCTTTGGGCGAAGAGTATAGCAAAGAAATATAAGATATAAATTTAGGGTGGAAGCCATGCCATTTTAAGGAAGCCATGAGAAAGGACCAGTCAACCCGATCAAAGGCTTTCTCAGCATCGACTGAGATGGCGGCAATGGGAATTGATAGTGAGGGGGCTTTACTTAACACATTAAGGAAGAGTCTGGAATTATCTGAAGTAAGGCGGCCTTTAACAAATCCACATTGTTCTTTCCCTATGAGATGTGGTAAGAGCGGGTCAAGGCGGAGAGCTAATAATTTTGCAAAAATCTTATAGTCCACATTAACTAAAGATATGGGTCGATAATTTTTACAAAACTTAGGGTCCCTACCATCTTTAGGGATAAGGCATATGGTAGCGTCCTGAAATGAGCCTTGGGCCGACCCAGTAGAGCAAAAAGATTGAAA